>NC_140245.1:5313985-5346098 GCF_949987555.1 Borostomias antarcticus
ACATCGGAAGATAATTCTAAGAGGTGAGTTGAAATGAAAAGATATGTTGTTGTTTTAAATGACTTGATTTTTGTGTGTGTGAAAACAAAAATACTAACTGAATCAAAAGTTTTCTTATTTTGATTGCAGGTTTTACTTCCAAGTTCTCGGAAGTTGGGATGGAATTTGGACCCTCAACAAATTTCTCCCATCACAGATTTTATTTGATAGGCTTTACCGTTCCTCTTCATCATTTTCTGCATTATCTTGATCTGTGCAGTGTCTATGAATATAACTTTGGAGTAGTAGCTTTTCCCAGTGTCATATACACAACTCAAGAAAGAAATGCAAAAGACAGGAAGAGTACAAAAGACTTTAGTTTAGCCTCTGTCAGTTCTCACTAGGGCAGATAAGGCGTGATGTTACCATTATCTCTACCTTTCAAGATTCAAAATCCATGTATTTGCCATGTACAGTGCATGGTTTACATATACTGGGAATTTTCTTTACTCATAGTCTTATTTCCAACAAGCAACCATGTTTACTGTAATAAAAATCCTAATCAACTGACCATATTCATGCCAACACCTTTTAACTTTCAATCCTTTAACTTCTGTGGGATCTGCTGTGACATGAAACTCAAGAAAACCATTCCTGTTTTGTGCCTGGGTTGGTGCAGTTTATCCAGACATTGCCATCTGTCTTCAATTCAACATGGACTTGATGCTTTGATGTTATTTTTTAATAGTTCAAGGCCAACTTCAGTCTATTCTGCTGTACCTTCAGTCAACACATAGGCCTACCGACCATCACTGTCATACAAATAAGAGAGTAAAATACAGTTAGGTCCATACATATTTGTTGACACATTGACACAATTTTCATCATTTTGGCTCTGTACATCACCACAATTAAACATTTGATATGTGCTTTAAGCACAGACTTTCATCTTTAATTTGAGGGTATTTATATCCAGGTGAACGGTGTAGGAATATAGTTTATAGTATATGTGGACCCCCCCCTTTTTAAGGGATCAAAGATAACAGACAAACTAACATAATCATAAATCAAATGGTCCTTTTTAATATTTGGTTGCAAATCCTTTGCAGTCAATGACAGCCTGAAGTCTGGAACCCATAGACATCACCAGACGCCGGGTATCGTCCTTGGTGATGCTCTGCCAGGCCTCTACTGCAACTGTCTCCAGTTACTGTTTGTTCTTTGGGCGGTTTCCCTTCAGTTTTGTCTTCAGCAAGTGAAAGGCGTGCTCAATTGGATTCAGGTCAAGTGATCGACTTGGCCATTGCAGAACATTCCACTTCTTTGCCTTGAAAAACTCTATGGTTGCTTTTGCAGTATGCTTCAGGTTATTGTCCATCTGCACTGTGAAGCGCTCCAATGAGTTCTGAAGCATTTGGCTAGATAATATTGCCTGAAACACTTCAGCATTCACCCTGCTGCTTTTGTCAGCATTCACATCATCAATAAATGCAGTTCCATTCACAGCTATACATGCCCATGCCATAACACTACCTCCATCATGCTTCACTCATGCGGTGGTGCTTTGGATCATGAGCAGTTCATTCCCTTCTCCATACTCTTCTCTTCCCATCATTCTGGTTCAAGTTGATCTTTGTCTCATCTGTCCATAGGATGTTGTTTGGCAAACTCTAATCTGGTCTTCCTGTTTTTGAGTCTCACTAATGGTTTACATCTTGTGGTGAACCCTCTGTATTTACTCTGGTGAAGTCTTCTCTTGATTGACTTTGACACAGATACGCCTCCAGTACCTCCTGGGGAATGTTCTGGATCTGGCCTGTTGTGAAAGGGTCTTTCTTCACCGGGGAAATAGTTTTTCTGTCATCCACCACAGTTGTTTTCCGTGGTGTTGCTGAGGTGTTGCTGAGACACACCTAATGTTTTTGCTATCTGTCTGCTGTGGTTGTTTTGTTTTGATGATGGCTTGCCTCACTGATATTGATAGCTATTTAGATTTCATATTGAGAGTTGACAGCAACATATTCCAAATGCAGGTACCACACTTGAAATGAACTCTAGATCTTTTATCTGCTCCTTGTAAGTGAAATAACGAGAGAATAACACACACTTGTCCATGGAACAGCTAAGCAGCCATTTGTCCAATTACCTTTGGTCTCTTAAAAAGGGGGGGACCACATATAAAATGTGTTGTAATTCCTACACCGTTCACCTGATTTGGATGTAAATACCCTCAAACTAAAGCTGAAAGTTGAAACTTAAAGCACATCTTGATTGTTTCACTACCTGCCTACACTCTCGCTATTCAACTGAGCTTTGTCTCTGAAACAAGAATAGATAATAAACATCATAACCAGTAACATCGTGGGAATATCTGGTTTGATTGCAGGTAAAGTTGCAGAGAGATGAGAGGCCCAGTTTCTGCAGAGTGCAGACACTAACAAGCTCATTAAACCGTGTTGTCCATCTCCAACAGGACAATGTGATTATTTTACTAACTGTTAGTAAGTTGGCCATGATCAGAAACGGTTGTCCCCATAGATCAGTATAAATGGGAAACACAAGGTCCTTGTTCTGTCCAACGATTATTAGAAGGCAACAAAACAAGAGTGGCTACTGAACGTTCATAATGTAATAAATAATAGCCAATCCAATTCAATTGTATTTCAAAACAACTTGTTTTAAACATTTCTAAACAAGTCATCTCAAATGAGTTGTAGAACATTTGAATATGCTCAGGTTATGGTGTATACACTTGTAATTGTCTGTAAAGAAATTGAGGCTGACAATCAACCAAGGAAACAATATCCTCCCCTGATAATGTTGTTCATAACAACCTACCCAGGGTGACTCATCAGGCTTCTGTATCCACTCCCACCTGCTCTCAGTGACCCCATATGACTGTGGCGGCCATTTGTAGCTTTCTGAGCAGGTATACAGGATCTCTTATCTGCGATTATTGCATTTTTAGAGTAAACATTTGTCTAGAGACTCCCTCGCCTGCCTCCTTGCACAGCTTTTCTTAATTCATTGTACACACTGCCTTATTTAGTTATTAAACATACAGTGCATGTAAAGTAAAACGTTAAGTACACAACACCTACAATTTCAAAGTTAATGCTTCACTACATTCTACAGGCTTTTCCTACCCACTGTTTTAGGGCCAATATATAATACTTTTCCATTGGATCAGAACAAAAAAAACATTCCCTGGCTTAGGAGGACCTCTGTTGGAGCTTTCTCAATCATCTTGTTGAGAGAAGTCAGGGAAGAAGATTGGCTCAAATGGATGAATTGTTTTTGCTTCTCTGTGTCAAATGTGTGTCAGAGTTACTATGCCTTCTTTATTTCCTTTGTTTTGCCTCTGACTATGAAATGTGCTATATACTGTTAATAAAGTAAGATTTGACAATGCCAGTGACTGGATTGGACTACGCTTGGAAATGCTTGGAATGTCAGTTCTCAAAATATACAATTTTAATCTCATACTTTCATAATGGTTTTAGTATGTATCAAAGTACCATAACTAAATCATTATTGAACCACTCAAATGACTGCCCAGGGCCTTCACATCACATCACATCACAGTCTTTCACACAGATGCTAAGTGCTAATCAAACAGCCTCCAGCTATTTGGATGTGTATCTTCAACTGTGAGAGCATCATACACTGTAGTGTAATTAATTAAATCTGTCTGGCTCTAAAACTGTCTACTCTGGGCTGACTAAGAGAACAGTACTCTTCACCCTCTCCTCTCTGCCATACCGACAGACACACAGATGGAGGGCAGAAATTAAACCAATATTGTACCATGTCAGTGATGATTTGTGTATAAAATATCTTTATGTAATTACACAGTATGAACATTATTTGAAAGACAAATGTACGCACAGAAAGTTGGTTGCACCTTATGCCTATGAGCTTATGGGATATTAGTGATATACCATACCATCTCATGAGCTATTAGAAACTTATACTCATCTATAGTCACTAAAATGGCAGCCATCTCTGTATGTCTGCAGCATGATTATCTCGAGAAACCTGCACTGTTATGCAGCAGGTGTATTGCTCAGGAACCATGGCAGTGCAGTGTATGGATTTATAGTCGGGTGCAGTGTGTGGATTTATAGTCGGGCTCTACAGAATAGACTATACATTTACTGAGACACCAAGTATAGTTTTGATATACTTGGCATCAAAATGTTCTTAGCAATGAAAAAAATGAATTGTGGTGAGCGCCCCCAGATGGTGGGCTCTGGTATATGTGTGCACTCACTAACATACACAGGTCAATCTAATGTTCCGCCCCTCAATTTTTACAACAACACTTCTAATGTATGGGATAATAGAAAACTTGGGGACACAGCTCTCTGTCGGTCTGTGGTGTGAAGTTACATCTGTCCTGCAGGTGGCGATCTTTCTCTACTTTGTACATTCTAGCAGAGGAGTAGATTCAAGATTCAAGATCCATTTTATTAGTCATGTATATGGTTCACACATACTAGGAGTTTGACTAGGGTAATGGCATATGCTGCTGCAGACAACATGACTGAGTGAAGGACAGGACAGTAGTAGTAGTAGTAGTAGTAATAATAATAATAGTAATAATAGTAATAGTATAGGTAATAGTAATAATAGTAGTAGTAGTAGTATAGGTAGTAGTATAGGTAGTAGTAGTAGTAGTAGTAGTAGTAGTAGTAGTAGTAGGAGTAGTAGTATAGGTACTAATTCTAGTAGTGTGTGCTAATTCTAGCAGAGGAGGACATGATAATATCTATAACATAATTCAAGGAATATCAGCATTCACTCAGACAACTATCTTGTTTCTGTAAAACACATAGGTAAATGCATATATACTGTACATGTATATGCTATGAATATGTATGTATGTATGTATGTATGTATGTATGTATGTGTATGTATGTGTATGTATGTATGTATGTATGTATGTGTATATATATATATTCACCAATGAAGATAGATAAGAATATATAATAATAATAATAATAATAATAATGATAATAATAATAATAATATAATATAATATAATTAATAGCTAGATAGCTAGATAGATAGATAGCTAGATAGATAGATAGATAGATAGATCTCAATAGATGAGATTGATAACTGATAACAATATGATAATAGTGATAACTCTGGTATGCTCTTAATTTAATGTAAATTGTAAATTGCATGCATCCGCAATTCAGCACCCTAAATGTTGCTATGTGTGTAATATATAGTGCCTACAATGAATAAAAGACATGATCTCTCTCTCTGGTCTCTCTGGTAGTACTCACCATGTGGAGCTTGTCTCCCTCTGTCCAGAGCGTCCAGCCCCGGTTGGTCTTCTCTCCTCTCTGAGCGCAGACCAGCCTGTCCCCCTCCCAGGTCACCAGGGTCTGGAAGACAGACGGACAGAGACCCAGGACTGACACACAACAAACAAACAAACAAACAAACAACCCAGGACTGACGGCCATCATACTGGGGCCAGACCGGAGGAGGAGGAAGATAAACCGGTCGATAGATGGAAGATAAGGTGAAGGAAGAGAAAGAACAGGAGGAGAGGGCGATGCTGAAGAGGAGGAGTAGTGAGAAGGAGGAAGAGGAGGACCGAGTGGTCAGCATGTGTGTGTCTGAGCATGTGTGTGTCCTGTCCCACCTTGACCACCCTGTCGTCCAGGCCCTTGGTGTGCTCGTCGAACTCTACCCCCACGGTGAAGTTGACCTCGTAGTTCCTAAAAGTGCTGAGAGTCTTCGTCTTGAACCGGTCTCCATCCTGCACAAACACCTTGGTCTGGGCCAGGTGCACTGCTATCTTCCTGGTCGCAAAATCAATGTCTGCAAGATGTGATGATATAAAGATTAATGAATTAAAAACTTTTAGGAATGGTTCTAATGTAACACATATTTGTAGAAATATTGACAGTAATGTGTGTGATTATATAAAGCTAAATGACAACAGTAATTATGAGCATTGGCACTTTTATACACAAAGAAACACACACATACAGTATACACACACAATGTACACGCCAACAGAAAAGGACTTACTCAGTGCTTTCAAGTAATCCTCAAAGTTTTCATTGATCTCCATTTCCCACTTTCCATTGTAGTCTGCTGGCATGTTGTCCTGAGGGTGAACTTAGGCTGACGGGGAAAGGGAGGCTGCCCCCTGTTCCAGGGCCTTTCAGGCAGGCCAGGGGCAGAGTACTAAACATTTTGACAGCCCTGTGGGGGCGGGGGGCGCTACCCCCCTCTCTGTCCTTAGAGGGAGTCACTAGTAGTGTCATAACAAATTAAAATAAAAATGAAAAAGGATGACATTTTTGAATATTTGGTGAAATTAAAACCAAAGCTTACACACATCACTGCAGAGAAAAGAGTATAGAGGTCAATGCAGATGCACATGTGCATACTAAATGCAATACATTTATGACCCATCAAGGCCAGTTTGATAAACCACACCTTGTTTCCTACTTTAGGGGAGTGGAGTTTCCTCACTGAAGGGTACTTAAGCTATGAAGTGTCTAACTTTGTCTGACTGAATGATTTAATAGTGTTAATACTCTGTAGTTTGGATAGCAGCAGTGGATCCGTCTGTTTGCAGTCACCTATATTTATTCAGCTCAAAGAAAACACTGATTGAACTTTGAGCATGCAGGCTGATAAAGTTGAAAAAGTAAACCCAGTATTTCTACTGCCAGCAAACTGGTAATGGTCACAAAAGGTGCTTGTCCATGACTGAAGCCAAAAATAAGCTGAAAAAATAAGCTGAAGACAGCTGAAGTCACTCTGAACTTGCAATTTGATCAATTGTTTGATTGGTTGGTGGATGTATTAATTGATTGGTTGATTAATTCATTGGCTGCATGATTGATTGAATAAGACATTCTCACCTGTTTCCACCGAGATATGATCATGATGATGAGTCTGTCTATTGTTTAACCAGGACTACAGGCCTGAGGAGACCAGCAGATCAATTCCACAAACACCAGAACCCAGCAGCAGTGGGTTATATAACTGGGCCTAACAAGCCCAAGATGTTGATGTTTACCTCCTGTCTCGTCCTCTCCAGGAGCTGCGTGTGTGAGAGGTGGTCTTCATGAACACCAGACAAGGTTGTTCTCCACCAATCAGAACAGAGAGAATCCAGCGGATGAGCAACACGAGAGCTTGTTCATTCATGTCTTGCTTTTTAAAGCTTCAGTTTTCTGTGTGAAACAGTAGCTCATACTGTGCGGTCGCAAACTCTCACACACCCATCCACCCTTGGTCACCCTATACGATTCGAACCCTGGTAATTTCGGAGTTGCCCCCCCCTTGTCTGTGAGCCTGTGCTTTCGTCCTGTCTAGGGGGGTGCATCCCTGTAGGCAGCACGGTTTAAAGAACATACAGTACCCTGAGAAAACAGCTGTTACTACTTCCAAGCAACCCCCGAACCCCAATCCCCCCACAGCCTACCACAACAATGTGGCCAGAGCCGGGCAAATCAACCTGCGTCATGTTCCCCTGAGTGACGCCCACTGCTCCCGGGGCCTATGTGTGTGCCTAGGTGTGATGTAGGCCCTGAAGGTGTGCCTTGTCCACATCACTGACATGAGAGCAGTACATCTTATTGAAAATCTACACAAATCGTGTGTGTGTGTGTGTAGTTCAGAGTTCTGGGTTAGAATCTGGTGTGTGTGTCGGATTAGATTAGGTTAATTTTATTAGGTTAAAATTAGGTCACTCTTTATCGTTGTGGGTGATGTCAGGGTGAATCTATGAAGGCAGGCTATAGTGTGTGAGAGAGGTTAAAAAAGGTGGTTTATCTGAGGTCAGGTTAGACCACTGCACTGCTGTGTGTGCAGATTTGAAAGGAGAACATTTGAAGGGTAGTCAGCATCTCTCACAGGAAGAACACTCGCCAGGCAGAGTTTATCAAGTGCTGTTTTATTCATTGATTGATTAATTGTACTATCAAGGGCAAGCTTCAGTGGATGGAGGAGCAGACAGACAGGCTGTAGATCCGCTGTCTGCAGAGCATTAGTAGCCTACAGGTTAAGGCCAGCCATGCTAACGCTAGCTCAGCTGTCCTGGCTCTGGCAACCATGGTGGCTAGGCTAATGCTTATGCTGGCTTCAGCCTACTTCGGGCTAGCCTATCAGAGAATACAGTGTTAGCAGATTTAAAAGCTTAATTCTCTCTCCCTCTCTCTGTCACTCTCCCTCTTCTCTTTCTTTGGTGCCAGCCCGAGGCTCATGTCGGGGAGGTTGAGGGGCCAGTTAGCGAGCCTTCAACCACTAGTGTTAGTGCCTCCAAACACTACACATGTAAGGAACGACTACATGGGGACAGCACAACACAGTACAAGTCATCATGGAAAGATAGACTAATAAAGGTAGAGTAGGCGATTTTTTCAAAAGCAATTTTTGTTATATGTTTTGCAAATTTCTTGACATCTCGACAGCAATGAATAAATAAAATGTTCTGACACAAAAAGCATAATATGTGGAAGCTTCGCATGACTAATAAGCCCGTCCGTCCCCGGTTGAAATGGTTGAATGGCCGACCAGCCTGTCAACCAAACTACCCGCCTAGCGAGTGTCATTTGTTTCCCCCCAGTTTGGAGGAGTGGCTTTGGAGGCCCTGAAGCGATGGGCGGGGATTTTTTTTTCCGGGTTGGATTTTCAAAATCTAACGTACTCTTCCTGGTTTCGCCTACCCTACCGTTAAGAAGCAGAACAAAATAAAACAGTCTTCATGGGATTAAATATGGATGAAGGAAAGGATGGATGGAGGAGTGGATGGATGGATGAGTGGATGGATGAAGCATCTCCTTCGCAGGTGTGGTCCATATCTCTCTGAGCTCTGGCCTCCAGGGGGAGGCGCTCTGCTCCACCAGAGAGGCTCTAGGACTTCTTGAAGACCTGCTGGCACACGACGCCGCAGGCTCTCAACACCTGGACAGCACAGAGGGAGGAGTCATCATGTTTAATAGAAGAGTCAATACGTCAGTCAGTCAGTCTCTCTGTGATCTATATCTAATCTATTTGTGTGGCTGGAGGGAGATTTGCCTCCTTCTCATCATTCAAGGAGTAGTAAAGGGAAAAATCATGTTTAGCCCTGTTTTAAGGTTATTTATGATCATATACAATGGTTCAGATTAAAAAGTTGACAAAACTAGCACTTTTGAGAACGTTGATAATTGCTCTACCACCGTTTAGGTCATACAATGGATGTGGATGGGTACGGTAGCTATTGTTATTGTTTATGTTGCTAGGCTACCTAGTTTGCGGAAGTTTACACATGTATGTGCTGCAACTAAATAGTTCTATGCTAAATATTTAAAAAAGCCTTTCCAGATGAACTAGAATCTTACTTTATGGCAAATTATATGTCAGAACGCCAACTAACACCTCGATGAGCTTCTTGTCTTTGAAATTGAGAGTTTAACATGTTTTTGAATGATATTTCACAGTGCCCACCCACATCCATTGTATGACCAAAACAGTGGTAGAGCAATTATCGGACTTTCTCAAAAGTGCTAGTTTTGTCAACTTTTTGATCTGAACCATTGTATATGATCATAAGTAACCTTAAAACAGGGCTAAACATGATTTTTTCTTTTAGTTGCCAGAGAAGGAGTGTTTACCGGAGAACGAGCCCCTATAGATGCACTGAGCCCTGGTACCTTCTGTTCCTTTAAACCAGGAGTGTCAAACTCAAATACACAGTGGGCCAAAATTTAAAACTTGAACAAAGTCGCGGGCCAACATTGAACAAATGAAAATTTTAATATGGACCCAAACAAGTTTTGCTTTAACATTGAATATGCACTTATCACTTTCGCTTTTGGTGCGCATCAATGGTGTGCACTATGTGAATACGCCCTCAGACACAAGTGTTGGTGCTCCATCTGCTCAGTAGAGAAGCTTGTAAAACCCTGACTGTCCTACAGCCAGGCAGACAGACAGACAGCCGGCATGCAGACAGACATGCAGACAGACAGACAGCCGGCATGCAGACAGACAGACAGACAGCCGGCATGCAGACAGACAGACAGACAGACAGACAGGATTGAATGAACAGGAACAGAGCAAACACAGCGGCCGGCTAGGTCAACACAGGTGTCTCTATCACAGTGAGACGTTACATAACGTAAAGCTTCTGTTTTCTGCCTTTCTTTTCGCCATTTTTAAGAAGGGGTAACACGGTTACAGTTGTAGTATGAGATTGCTATGACTACTGTCACAGAAGAGAGGGCGTTTCTGGGTCCTGTCTTGATTGACGCGCCAAACCAACAGCAGAGCATTATGGGATTTGTAGTATTAGCGGTGAATGCGCTGTATAATACTGGCGGGCCAGCTCTAGTAGTCATTTGGTATTGCCTCGCGGGCCAAATATAATTACACTGCGGGCCAAATTTGGCCCGCGGGCCAGAGTTTGACACCCCTGCTTTAAACCCTCAAGGCGCTGCTATTCTCTTAGAGCTCCAGGGGAGGGCTTTGCTAATAAATAATTTCAAGGCTGCTTTCAGAGAGAAATGAATAGAGTGCAGCTCAACAGACACAGCTAAATAGAGGCGAAGTATTCAGAAACAGTTGAGCAGGTTCTTACCAGGTGCAGCTCATCTCCTTCCACCCAGTGAGTCCAGCCTCTGCCCTCCTTTTCCCCCTTCTGCTCACACACCAGCCTGTCCCCCTCCCAGGAGATGGTGGTCTGCACACACACACAGCCAACATAGTTTGGTATAGAGCACACACACACACACACACACACACACACACACACACACACACACACACACACACGTATGCACGTGCACACACACTGAGGAGAGACTAATGGCATAGCGGAGAGTCTCAAACAGCAGAACAGATCCAGAAGCATTAAAATGTATCCCTTACCCCTGAGAGGAGAAAGACAACTACAGTACATCACAGTACAGTACAGTACAGTACAGTACAACACAGTACAAGTGTTCTAGAAGGGGGTTATAACAAGCGCTCTAGAAGAGGGGTTATTGAGTGCAGAAAAAGCATTTTCTCATTGAACTAGTTTGATGATAAGAGAACAGGATAGATCAGAGTAAAGAATATACATAGAAGAGTATGAAAAATATATACATACAGTATGTATAAAATAAGGAACATACATACATACATACATACATACATACATACATACATACATACATACATACATACATACATACAATCTGTATAAATATGTGACTTGGTTTGGTCCTGATGTCTGCCAAGGTCATTTTTCTTATTTTTTTTTACAGATTATGAAAATGTAAATTGTAAGCTTTGAAATTATGTGCCATGCATTGAAATCTGCAAATATTTGAAGAAGATATGCTTCTGTGAATGTTTGTACAGCTTAAATCAGTAAGCAGAGAAAATGGGCTTCAAAGATTCACAGCTGTTCACACTTCTCAAAGGATATGGATTTTGACGACAAAATATGACTATTTATACAGTAGAGTGTGTTCTTGGCAACGTCAATTTACAACTCATTCAGTGCATTTTGAGGATTGCAGACATCAGGACCATCGGGGGGGCGACACTCAGGCGCTGTTGATGGCTGCTGGCACAAAGGAACGCCTGAACCACTCTGTTTTGCATCTGGGTGGGATGAGCCTGCCTCCTTCAGCATAATGATTTCCCCACAGTGATTTCTCCAAGGAAGGAAGGAATCTAATTTAAATGGGTCCTTGTTGTTCTTGTCAAGATACCTTCAATACGTGTCAATGAACTGAGCAACAGGAACAAGAGGATAATATATATTACACTGTTCTTTCCTTAAAAAAATAACCAAGTTATGGAGAGAACGACCAGAAACACCACTGGTTAGTGGTGCCAGGAAAATGTATGGATGATCCAGTCACAGCCCTGACCCACATGTTCTCCTTCACTCACCATGCACTTCCTGTCGTCCACCCCCGTCAGGTCCTCCTCAAACTCCTTCCCTATGTGGAAGTCCATGTTGTAGTCCTTGAAGGTGGAGTGTGTCTTGATGACGATGTGGTCTCCGTCCTGGGTGATGTCTTTGTCAGGCTTCAGCAGGGTGGCGATCTTCCTGATGGCAACATTCACATCTGTGTTGTGGGTCCCAGAGAGGGAGGAAGAGGGGGTGGTAGAGAAGAGGAGAAGAGGAAGATGAGCAGTGATACGTTTCACGGCTCATTGTCCTGTGTGATGTGTATGATGTATGTGACGAACAAACAAGACTGAGATAAAGACAACAGAGGGGAAAGGCAGGGCTCACAAAAATATTACATCAAACTAGACCGTATCGTTTTCATGTGTTATATCTTATTCCAGACCAGTATTGACCATAGGCAATAAGCCTAATGCTGTGTCCAATTGACTAGTAAAGATTCTGGGACACCAAGCAGCACATCCTCCTGGACCTCCGCTTCAAAACGTGCAAACCAGCAGTCCATTCAGGTAGAAGCAACTCACCGAGGGCCTTCAAGTACTCCTCGAAGTTGTTGCTGGAAATCATTTTCCAGTATCCGTTTAGATCTACTGGCATCGTCTTGTTTTTCTTACTTCCAGTGAGGGAAAGGAGGTCCAATATCACTGGTTGTTTGCGACCAAATGCAGGAGCGCTGTCGGCGGACTCCCAATTTGAACCAGAAACACTTTAAGCGGATTACTTATTTCGCTTTTCTACGAGAATTAGGACCACCCTCTCTCCCGCCTGGGCGTTACATGAGCACACCTGCATACATACAGATGACCTGGGGGTGTGAGAGTGCTTACTGGATGGGATTAGGGTAAGAGTATTTCCTTCATTAATTTGCAAAAGTGGAAGTACAGTAAATTAATTTGGATGAAAAGGGACATTTAATGTTCACACGTAACCATATTTGACCGGCTATATAGGCTAGGGTCACTTCGAGGGCATTGCCTATACTGTGAGTATATTCAACTATAAATCAACAATCGGACAAATATAATTATAACTATTATCATAACTCTTCTATGGACTGCAAAGAATGGTGCGATAAATCAAAAGCATCCAGTGAGGGAGGAAACACCTTGTTAAAGGATAAGTTCACTATTTTGGACCTTAGACCCCATTTGTGATGTCTACCATGAATGGACACAGACAAATAATTTCACTGATCATTCCAGTATTGAGCTAGCTAGTTTTTCTGCAGGTTCTCACAGGGCTACAATGGAAGTCAATGGGGCATGCGCAAATGTATTGTAGGAAAAACTATGTTTAATATGCTTTTCCTAAATGAGAAGCACAGGGTGTAATCTTAGCCGGCTCTGTATGCTTTCCTGTGAAATGCATTGTTATTATAGCAGCGAAAACAAGTGCCAGAGAAATGCTTATGTCCAAGCCATGCCAAACACATAAAAATATTCGTATTGCGATACATATCACTGGAGAGCATACTGAAACTGGTAAGATTACACACTGTGCTTCCCATCTTGGAAAAGCATGCAGTTATCTTAGTTTTTCCAACACATTCATGCATGCCCCATTGACTTCCATTGTAGCCCAGTGAGAGCCTGCAGAAAAACTATAGCTACCTCAATACTGGAACTATCAGTGAAATTATATTGTATATATATATTATAGTCTCTATGTGTCAGCTTCATGGTAGACTGAAAAATAGGGTCTCAAGTGCAAAATAGTGAACTTATCCTTGAGCGGCCAGGCTCGTTCAAGCTGACGGAACGGCCTAATAAAGTGTTAGCTGTGTGTATATCCTTCTCATTCTCCATCTAGAATGCTATTGAAGGCCCCTGTGTGATTGCAGGGGCTTTTGTTACGTCCCATGAAAACAGAATTAATTAGCTAAGCTGTCTTTGCAGTGAACCGTGGCTCTTCCTGTCAAAAGCACAGCGGCCGACCAAGACCGCGCGTCTGTGGCGGGCAGATGAGCTAAGCGCCCGCGGCCTCATTGAGAAGCCAGCTCGCGCCGCAGACACTGCCAGGATTAGTAAAATCCCTTCAGAAAGGACCCGAGTCATCCACTGTGAAATCAGGAGCACTGAATCCCGATGGGAGAGCTCAACGTCTGCCAAAATACTGCCAACCCCCCTGCTAAACACTGAGAGAAAACAAGAGGCAAACTGTGCCTCCTGGGCCAATGTTGAGATGAAGAGAACAGATTCACAACAACCAACAAAACAGTTATTTCTCCAAACATAATTTATTCCACACGTCCACAATATGTTTCATGAAAATATAAACATTATGGAAACCGATATGAAAAGGTTTGAATGTCAGAAATGGTTACGGTGATATCATGACAATAATGGTAATTCATCACATCAACTAGAATACTCACAGTCTCACACAGATGAACACAGTAGGCTTTAGATTCCACTCTGATCTCACACAAGGATGAACTGGATATGAGCCCAACTTCCACTCAAACCTGCTCTCTGCTTTTGGCAAACACTAATGTGATCCCAGCATCAATGAGATCTGCAAATGCTATCAGCTACATCTGTGAAATATTATGACAGATATTTCTGTCAGACAAACACAGGCAGATATTATCGGCAGTGTTGTGTCTCTGTATCGCACTATGAAGCTATCAATCTTCCGGAGCCTTCCCAGGGTTCTGTGCGGCCTGCTTGGCGAGCGGCCTCAGTAGCACCCCGTGGTTCCTCCTCTCGCTGTCCTGTGTGTAGAGGCGGTGCCGCTGGATGTACTCCAGAACCGGGTCGGGCACCAGGTACTTCACGCTCTGCCCTCGTCTCAGGGCCCGCCGGACCTCGGTGGCGCTGGTCTCGTTGTGGACCCACTCCCGGACAAGGAAGATGTTCCGGCGGTGCCGGGACAGCGTGTCGGACCTGTGCACGGCCCGCTCCGGCTGCAGCCCGCCCCGGCTCACGCACACCAGGCCGAAGACGCCGGCCACCTCCTCCACATGCTCCTCCAGCCACAGCCCCGGCACCCGGAAGGTGTCCAGGAAGTCGGCTCCACAGAGAAGCTTCAGCTGGGGGACGAGGGGACCTGGAGGGGGGGAGTGAGGAGGGCAAGTCTATTGAGAAGTATCACGGAGGAATAAAGGAATATGACCCTGTTTGAATTCTCTGGAAAAATGTCCCTTTATACCCTCTTTGAGGTGTGTGTTAACATCTGCTAGCGCATGTGCATTAGCATCAGCAGACATGCGTTAGCATCAGCATGTGCTAGCATCAGCATGTGTTAGCATCAACATGCATGCATTACTGTAGCATCTGAGCGTGTTCATATCTGTATGTGTTAGCATCTGCTAGCTAACTTGGCGTATAGCTCACATGCGCTACGCATATGGGGGCTGTTTGTTTGTCCCACTTGTTGGCCTAAGCACACCGCGAGAGAAGGCGTGTTGATGGGATCTCTTACATCTCAAGGCTAATGCTTAGGCTCTTTAGCCGTGGAGCGCTAACTCGGCAGTGTGTGATCAGCAGCAGGGGCCAGGTTAAGCGCAGGCACACTACAGGAGATTGAGCTAATCCTTTAGCCGTACTCTTAGCGCCATGGCTAGCAGTAGTGACATATGACAGGCCATATCAGAAAAGATGGTAAATGGTAAATGGACTGCACTTATATAGCGCTTTTCCACTTTAGCGGCACTCAAAGCGCTTTACAATGGTCTCTCATTCACCCATACACACACACATTCACACACCAATTGTGGTAGCTGCCATGCAAGGTGCTAACCTGCTCATTGAGAGCAATTTGGGGTTAGGTGAACGTGAACTGAGCCGCTGAAAGTCTTGTTAAGTCTGAAATACTTTTATTCCGTTTGGCCTCTGGCCCACCTGCTGAGGTTTTCCCTTATAGAGACTGTATGTATATATGTACAGTATGTATGTAAATATTCTATATTTATGCATATTGTAAGAATATATTATAGAAAGAAAGAAAATGAAAGAAAAGTATCTATCTATCACATGGCAGTTTGTGGAAGGTAATTGGTTAATAAATCACCTACTGTAATTAGACCAGTCTGTTTTAGCAGATTAGTATCTATTTATTTATATTTCATTAAAGCAGTTAGCATTACATTACATTGACATTAGTCATTTAGCAGACGCTTTTATCCAAAGCAGCTAACAATAATTGCATTTAATGTAGGAAAAGCCAGTGTACTACTACTTGCCAGAACTCACAAGTGCATCTCCTTTCTAAAACAAGTGACTAAGAGCACAATCTAGTGCTGAAGGCAAAGTGCAAATGACCAGTGACCTGACCTGGCTGACCTTTGACCCCATGTTTGTATCGAGGTTTATGTCTCACCAATAGAGAGCCCAAACCCCCACCCCTCTTTCTGGAATTGTAAAGTTGTCTGCACACTGACCAAACCAATGCCAACAGTCTAACAACTTCCAACGTTAGAATGTTGGGTGTTGCGAGTTTGTTGGCGTTGATTGGGGTAGTGTGAAAGAGAAAGGATCAGTAGCCTGTCTACAGCCTCCCAATCTGAATTGCAATTCAATCAGACTAGTGGAGCAGAGCGGACACTTTCAATTTATAATTGTAGCGTCCCAAGCTTATTATTTGACAAATGAAGATGATGAAGTTTAAACAGTTTACATTCCTACTCCGCCTCAGCAGACAGCAAACACTGAGATCAGTAGGCTACACGTGATATTGTATTATTCCATTAGCCTATTTGTCCTGATGTTTTAGGTTTTTACTGTGGTATCGTTTCAGTATCGGTAAAAATATATTTTTAGGTATCATATCGAAGTTATAATTTTGGTAAAGTGACAACAACACTCTGATATTGAGGAAAGTGAGAGCCTTTGCGAGAATATAATCAGCAATGAGTCAGGACTGGTACCATTTCATTACCTGGCCCCTTGCCTTCTTCACTCGAGCCCTTTCAATCTTCAGATGAGAAAAAAGCTCAACAGCCTTTGCAGTGTGCAGTGCAGTGTGGCAGCCTTTTGGGCAGCAATATTGACTTCAATAAATTAATATACTGATTCTGTGAATATTGAGTGTGTATGAGGTCAAGGGAAAGGGCTAGAGGCTGAAATGGAACTGCTCCAGCAGAGTGAATGTGTAGTGAAGGTATTGGCACCAGGCAGGTCTTACTGGGGAGTTGGGAGGAGTCGGTAGTGGAGTCCCGGTCCTTCTCCATGGTCTGCTGGTACTGCTTCAGTATCCTGCCATAGTGGTACCTGCGCCCACACACGCACACACGGAGGGTCACTAAAGAGGTCATGAACTGCCCAGTCCACTGCCCATAGATCCTCCTTTAACCTCACCCATATCTTACTAATCTCACCCAATACCACTTTACAGCAGCAGCCTGCTGTAGGGTTCGGAGGAGGGTGTGTGTCTGTGTGTGTGTGTGTGTGTGTGTGTGTGGGGGGGGGGGGGGGGGGGGGTAGGTGTTTGCAGTAGATGTTTAGCTTCTCATGTGGAAGGTCTACGTTTCAAATCCCACCTGCTGCAGTCAGAAAGCTGCCTGGTACGGCTGGCGAGACACACCCACCTCATAGTGACCACCGTCTCCGTCCAGTCAGGCTGTTGGCTCTCCCATTCATCCACAGACACCCAATCAGAGCTCTGCAGTGCCAGCTTTGCCATGGCGACCCGGTGCTCAGCCAATACCAGGCCCTGCTTGCCATACCCGTCACTCACTGGAGATATGATCCCGCCCACCACTTTGTACTGACCTATGAGAGACATGGAGAGCACTGATTGGTAGGAGTCTTAAAACACTACTACTGCAACAGCAGTTACATGTTCTGTGGAGAAACCAAATATGAAAATAAATTGGATGTGTAATTGGATCTCTAGCTACCATCAGATCCTGTGAGAAGGTGGACAATGAATCTTGGCAATGCTTTAAAATGTCCTCTGTCACCTAAAAGGAAGTGACAGTCCCACTGCTTCCTGCCAACCAGGACAACTTCCTGTCTTGCTGATGTCACTTCCTGAACCCGGAAGCTATGTGGCCCAACGCATAGGCTCAGGCAAGCATGGCATTACAGTCTCTAACTGCTGTGGTCTTTAATGGGCCGATGGAACAGTGTTTAATACACCATGGATGATGTGATTAAGCCGGTGACCTCTCTGTATGCTGCCCAACCTAAACACCCCTGCTCACCCCCCCCACCCCGCTGGTCATCTGATGTCCAGTTTCCTGGGTCAGGGTGGTATTAAGAGCATTACGGATTCCTACTGAAGTGCACCTCTGTTTCCCTGGCTTATATAAGCTGACATAGGGAGGTCTGATAGGGTTAGGGAACATGGTAGTACGACTGGAGCAGAGGCTGCATAGGTCTGCAGGACAGTAGAACCAGGGGCTGGGCTGGAGGATGGTAGGACCAGGGCCTGGACTGGTCTAGAGGACAGTAGGACCAGGGGTTGGACTGGACTAGAGGACAGTAGGACCAGGGGTTGGACTGGTCTAGAGGACAGTAGGACCAGGGGTTGGACTGGACTTGAGGACAGTAGGACCAGGGGCTGGGCTGGAGGAAAGTAGGACCAGGGGCTGGGCTGGAGGACAGTAGGACCAGGGTTTGGACTGGACTAGAGGACAGTAGGACCAGGGGTGGACTGGTCTAGAGGACAGTAGGACCAGGGGTTGGACTGGACTAGAGGACAGTAGGACCAGGGGCTGGACTGAGCTGGAGGACAGTAGGACCAGGGGTTGGACTGGACTAGAGGACAGTAGGACCAGGTGCTGGACTAGAGGACAGTAGGACCAGGTGCTGGACTAGAGGACAGTAGGACCAGGTGCTGGACTAGAGGACAGTAGGACCAGGGGATGGACTAGAGGACAGTAGGACCAGGTGCTGGACTAGAGGACAGTAGGACCAGGTGCTGGACTAGAGGACAGTAGGACCAGGTGCTGGACTAGAGGACAGTAGGACCAGGGGATGGACTAGAGGACAGTAGGACCAGGTGCTGGACTAGAGGACAGTAGGACCAGGGGATGGACTAGAGGACAGTAGGACCAGGTGCTGGACTAGAGGACAGTAGGACCAGGGGATGGACTGGGCTGGAGGGATACAAAGCTGATTCAGCAGTGTACTGACATGAAAATACCACTGGCTACTGATTATACATCCTGAAATCACCTATGCATACTACTTCAGAGACACGCCTGGGGAGTACTGGATACTCTACAGTTTAATCATGTGTGCCTGTGTGAGAGTGTGTCTGCCTGTGTGTCGGACCTGTGTGGTGCAGGTGGTGTCGGACCTGTGTGGTGCAGGTGGTCCCGGGCCAGCTCGAACAGCCTCATGTGCTGGTTGGTGATGGGGTTGAAGGAGCCGCAGGCCAGCAGCACCAAGGGGATACGGCGGGCGGACATGTGGCCTTCCTCCTCACACCATGGTCAGCCCCGCAGAACTCTGCCACACAGGAGAACAAACGAGAGAATGAGGAGGATGTGTTTAATAAAACACACCTCTCACGGGGGGGGGGGGGGGGGGGGGTGTAGTGGTGCTAAGGGGCGAGATGAGGGATAAAGGCGAGGGAGTCACGGCTCCTCTCTGGTGGTCCGTTTGGGCTTTTCAGACGTTTGATTAGTCTGTATCTCTCATATTCACAGATAGTTACAGATAAGTCTTCCGTTTTATCTAAAGAGCTCAAGAGAGTCGTCTTCATTAGCTAGATAACCAGGCTATATCCTATGAAGTCAGGTAGGATGGCTATCTGTTTTAGGTAGGTAGCTAGAGCTGTTTGTTTTTGATTGGAATTTCGATGATTACCGGCCAAAAAAATTATGTAAAAAAAAAAAAGAAAGAAAAAAAGAGGGCAGACGTAGAGTAAAGAAAGCTTGACAGGAAAGAATGCTAGGACAGATGGTTTGACATTGGTCACGTTAGTTGCATTAGCAAACAAGCTTACCTGGTTAGAACATCTGTGGGCGATGCCCACTTCAATAACAGGGACTGACAAACAAAATCAACAAGCTGTCATGGCGCATATGTTACATTGCAATTGTTTAGAAAATCACATTCGCATGTTTACCTTTCTCAACGGGCAACGGTCTGCATTAGCCCATGCTTTGTGTCACACTTTTAGCAGTCCCCGAGTCAGGAGAACGTTGGCTGAGGGTTCTGCGTTGAAAAGTCACCATAGCGATATCTAGTGGCCAGTGTGAATGGCATCCCTACAGTTTATAGATGACAGAAGTCTGCCCTCTGCCTGTCTCTCCTATCTCTGCAGCTCCAAAAACCCGTCGCTATCCATGGTACTGAACTGTGAAATCAGTCATTATAAATAAAGAGGCTAACACACAGCACCTTATTCTGACTGCACAATCTAACTAAAGGTATACATAATTCAGCACTTTGAGATTGTCTGTCAATGAAAAGTGCTTTATAAATATAATGAATTATTATAATTATAATAGACCTATCATAATAGACCCAACCATTGTGTTAGAATGGACCCTATTTGCCATCCAATGACAGCCTGACAAAGCAGAAGGATTGTCTCACAGCGTGATAATTGGCCAAACTGAACCTGAAAGCCAACAGGGAGACAGATTAGAAAATAATTGAACACAAATGGGTTTCCAATCTCTCCTTCTTGCCTCCTCTCTCTCTCTTTCTCTCCCCTGCCCACCTCCCCTCTCCCGACTCTACAGCAGGTAAATTAGCTTTTTGAGAGACGAAGCAAACCATCTAAATTTCCCAGCGGATTATTGTAGCTTCGGCCTGGAGCTCCTGGGACTTCTGGGAAATTGACATTTGAGTGTATGTGTGTGTGTGTGTGTGTCTGTGTGTGAGTGATGTCAGTTTCCCAGAAGCACAACCCCCTTCCTTAGGTTAGGCTTCATATAGAGGTAGTGAGGTACTGATCCCACAAACACGCATGTGCACACACACACACACACACACACACACACACAGGCGCGCGCGCTTACACCGTTATGAGAATGTGATGATGGCTGCTAGCACAAAGAAACACCTGAACCACTCTGTTTTGTATTTGGGAGGGATGAGCCTGTGGCTGAAGGTGCTCCCCATCTGCCACAGGTCATAGAGGGGATGGGAGGGGTTGTCGAGGACAGAATCAGTTTGTCCCTCATCCTCCTCTCCACCATAGCCCACCATATCCAACTATTGCCCAACAACAGAGCTGGACTTCCTCACCAGCTTATTAAATTTGTTTGTCTCCCCAGACCTGATGTTGCCTCCCCAGCAGGACACAGCCAAGAACAGTGTGCTGGCGACCAAAGACTTGTAGAACATCTGCAGCAGCCTGCTACACACGATGAAGAACCTGTGTGGGTCTGTCCTGTCCAGTGTGTTGTTCAAGTGCACTCCCAGGAACCTGTATGACTCCACCATTTCAGTCTCCTCCCCCTGGATGGTAATAGGGGTTGGGGGCATCTTTTCTGTCGGACGTCCACCACCAACTCCTTGGTCCTGCTGATGTGGAGTTGAAGCTGGTTCTTCTCAGACCATCTCATGAATATCCCGACCACATCTCTGTACTTCTCCTCCTTGTCCTCACTGATACAGCCCACGGCAGAGGGGTCATCTGACAATGTCTGGAGGTGGCACATTCCAGAGTTGGAACAGTATAGGGTGACAGGAATGGTGACAGTATGGTTCCTTGGGGCGTTGCTCAACACCAGATCAGACAGGCAGCCCTGCAGCTGGATGTGCTGTGGCCTGCTGGTGAGGTAGTCAATACTTCAGGCCAACATGTCGTGGTCGACCTACATGGCTGGGAGCTTCTCTGCAAGCAAGAGGGGCAGGATGGTGTTGAATGCACTGGAGAAGTAAAACACAACAACAACATGCTTCTCATTGTGCTTCCCAGCCTCTCCAGGTGCGAGTAAGCTGTGGAGCAGTTAGATGATGGCATCGTCCATGCTGATTTGGGCCTGATATACACCCATCCACACCCACACACACAGATACACACACACACACACACACAAATGTTTTGTTGGATAATCATCTCACAAATATCGACATTACAATAGAGTGGACATGCTTTATAGAGCACTGTGTGCTTGTAAAGTATGATTGGAACCTGATCCAATACTTGATAGTATTTGAAAGTAATTGAGGTGCATTTGATTTGCATCAAACTTTGATTTAATTTACAAAGTAAGATAAATCAAGTTCACCCAAAGTAGTCATATTTGATTATATTTGCAAATAGCACTTGACCCAAGTCTGATTAGTCATCCCACGGCCCTATAGCCCAAGACCACTGGTTCAACTGAGGAAATCGGTTCACTCAACCTTATGATTTCTCGGTGCGTGACGTAAGAGTCGAGCTCCGGGGTGCGCTGATCCCGTCCCGGTCCCTCCCTCAAGCGCGCAGCCACACAGCCCCGCCAAAGCGTCGCTGCTGAGTCTACAGTGTCGAGCAGGCGTCGCAAGACAAGAGAGGTTACAGTCGGAGACAAAGTAGCCTACATACCGTTCCTCGTGCCCAGGTAGAGTTCGTGCGGTGGCAGTGAAGATGCTCGGGTTGTCAGTTGCCCTGCTCTGGGTGGCTTTGGGGCATTCTTCCTGGGTCCTCGGTGGAAAAGGTGAGTGATCGGGAAAGGCGACCTGGATCTTTGAATGTGTTTTTGTATTTTCATTGAGACGTTGGCTGACACCAGACAATGAGGAGGTCGGGTTGGTTTTTGAAAGGAGGAGGGATTTTACTGAAGTGCTGGATTAGACTAAGGGCGAGGGAGACACGGCTCTCTGATGGTCACGACGTTTGATTAGTCTAACTGATTAATCCAAGAAGTTGGGGAAGTTGGTTTTATGACCACTAACATTGGGTATAATAATTAATATAAGCAGTTTACAGAGACAACCCAGGAACATTGCCTTTATTGCCAATAACTAACTAAAGATTATGCTCTGGCCGGTAACAGATGATTGGCGGTCCCTGAAATAGTCCAGATCCTACGCACGGTCCTCTCTTTGCATTCAGTGTCTGCAAAGTAAACACATTGGCGCAGAGTACCGGTGCTTACCGCTTATGAAGGACATCAGCGGCGCTCAGTGCGGCTAATTGCGTCTCACGGGTATGAGTGAGATTAGCCTACGGGGTCGTGGTTGGACAGTTTGTTGTCCGTCTGTTCATACAAAAAATCCTTGTTTGATACATGTCGGACTTAGGCGCGACCCGGAGGACCGCGGGGGAGGGAGGTGTGGGATAACGATGTGCCACAGGGCGGTCGTCTAGGGAGAGGAGGAGAATGCACGAGAGAAGTCTACTGACGGGAGGGAGAGAGAGAGATTATGCACTGGATTGTGTGAGAAGGAGTGGGAGAAACGGACAGAGAGGGAGGTTGGAGAGAAAGAGGGATGGAGGGGGAGAAAGAGAGAGAGAAAGAGAGAGAGAGAGAGAGAGAGAGAAAGAGAGAGAGGAATGAAGAGAGATCCGGTGTGTGCTGTGCTCAGAATAATAGCAAAGACTAATGATACAGTAAAGTTGTGTGACAAAGACTCAACCGTCTCTTCCTTTGCATAAGAACGCACACACACACACACACACACACGCACACACACACGCACAGTTAAAGACTACTGAAAGAAAGAAAGTGACCGAGGGGGAGAAAGCAGGTCAGATTTATGGGAGTGTTTTCAGGAGAGGCGCTGCTTTATCCGAGAAGACCATGAAGAGAGGAGGAGAGGAATGGAGGAGCATAACTCACTCTTCCCTGGCCTGGGAACTAGGAACGGCCTCTCTCTCTCTCTCTCTCTCTCTCTCTCTCTCTCTCTCTCTCTCTGTCTCTCCCTCCCCTCATCTCTCACTCTCTTTCTCTGCCTTCGTACACCCCCCCCCCTCCCCCTTGTGTAACACCCTAGTGGTGATGTGATGACCTGTTCAGGACTGTCAAGGTCAGATATGCTAATGAGGAGGATGCATATGCAAATGATGCTGCTTAATATAGGCGTTAATTACCCTGCATGACTCATTAGGGATGGGGTTATGAAGCATGATCTGGTGTGTGTGTGTGTGTGTGTGTGTGTGTCCACCAGCTGGTCAAATGGTCCCAGTGGGTTTCTTTGATCAGCCCTGCTGAATCTCTGCTCAAAAAACATTTCAGAATTGAGTTATAGAATACAATGACATTCATACTCTGCATCCTTAGACACACTCTCTTCTCCTCACCTTTCCTCTTCTCCTTCCCTTCTCCTCTCCTCACCTCCATTCTTCTCTCCCCTCCCTTCTCCTCTCCTCACCTTTCCTCTTCTGCTATCTTCCCTTCTCCTCTTCTCTCCTCACCTCCATTCTTCTCTCCCCCTTCCTTCTCCTCTCCTCACCTCTCCTCCCCTCCCATCACCTCTCCTATTCTCCTCTGTCCTCTCCTCCTCTTCTCCTCTCCCCCCTCCAATCACCTCTCCTCTTCTCCTCTCCTCACCTCACCTCTCCTCCCCTCCCATCACCTCTCCTATTCTCCTCCTCCTATTCTCCTCTCCTCTCCTCTTCTCCTCTCCTCTTCTCCTCTCCTCCCTTCTCTCCTCCCCTCACCTCACCTCTCCTCCCTTCTCCTCTCCTCTCATCCCTTCTCCTTTCCTCTCATCCCCTTCTCTCCTCTCCTCCCCTCTCCTCCCTTTTCTCTTCTCCTCCCTTCTCCTCTCCTTTCATCCCTTCTCCTTTCCTCTCATCCCTTCTCCTTTCCTCTCATCCCTTCTACTTTCCTCTCATCCCTTCTCTCTTCTCCTCCCTTCTCCTCTCCTCCCTTCTCTCTTCTACTCCCTTCTCTCCTCCCCTCCCCTCACCTCACCTCTCATCCCCTTCTCTCCTCTCCTCCCCTCTCCTCACCTCTCATCCTCTTCTCTCCTCTCCTCCCCTCACCTCACCTCTCCTCCCCTTCTCTCCTCTCCTCCCCTCACCTCACCTCTCACCCCCTTCTCTCCTCTCCTCCCCTCACCTCACCTCTCATCCCCTTCTCTCCTCTCCTCCCCTCACCTCACCTCTCACCCCCTTCTCTCCTCTCCTCCCCTCACCTCACCTCTCATCCCATTCTCTCCTCTCCTCCCCTCTCATCCTCTTCTCTCCTCTCCTCCCCTCTCCTCTCCCATTTCTCTCCTCTTTGTTTAATTGAGTCTAACCCTAACCAAACAAAGCAGACTGAGCTTAGAGACAGAGAGACAGAGAAAACACTTGAGTGTGTGTGTGTGTGTGTGTATTTCAGTGTGTCTGTGTGTGTGTATGTTTGAGTGTGGGTGGGAGTGTGGGTGGATGTCTGTGAGTGAGCGTGCATGCGTGCGTGGGTGTCTATATTTGTGTGTGTGTGTGTGTGTGTGTGTGTGTGTTGGGAGTGTGTTTAGTGTGTGGGTGTGTTCTATAAGCAGTGCTTAGGCAAAGAGAATGTGATGTGCAGTGGGCTTCTATGACTACAGGGCACTACAGTCAGCCATGACTGAGACACCAGAGCACAAGAAGAGGGAGAAGAAAGAACAACAGAGAGAGAGAGAGAGAGAGAGAGAGAGAGAGAGGGAAAAAAAGAGGAAGAAAGAGAGAGGCATGTTGTTTGTGAGGTACCTTTTTCCATTTTCTGATATGCAGAAATCTATGAAAGACAAACAAACACAAACACAAACAAACACACACACACACACACACACACACACACACACACACACACACACACACACACACACACACACACACACACACACACACCCACACTTGGTGCACCTGCAGCTTTCAGGATGAGGAAAGGAGAGACAGCATCAGGGTCTTATGGCGTCTCACCGTCACAGTCACATGCATTTATCTCTCCTCTCCTCCCTCTTTCTCTTTTACTCTCTTCTTCTTCCTCCCTTTCTCTTTCTCTCACTCTCTCTTGTACGTGAGTTTGTGTATTTTTGTGTATAATATGTGTGTGTGTGTTAATGTAAGCGATAATCAGTTCAGCTGACACATAGTTCCCTAGAGTGCTCATTATTCCAGTTTACAGCTGTGAGTCGGTCTTAACACCTGTGTTTGTGTGTTAGCACTATTCTGCACAACAACACCTTGCACCATCTCCCAAGTGAACACCAGCTTCATCGCGACATGCACACACACGCACACACACACACACACACATACACACACACACACACACATACAAACACACACACGCACACACGTGCACACACACACACACACACGCACACACACACGAGCTGCTCAGGCTGTGTCAGGGGTGTGATTGTAGAAAGCTGGTCAGTACAGCAGAAACCCTGTGGTGTGTGATCGTAATAGGGAGCTTTGTCCTTGTTTACTCCGGGGGGTAACAGGTTAGGTCTCTCTCTGGAAATAACATTACATTTGATTCGATGTTTGCGTGTACGTGTCTGGAGAGCGATGTGACAGACCGCTGACCCTAGCTGAGCCTGTGTGTCGCTGTCAGGGAGGGGCAGCAGAGGTGGCTCTCAAATGCAGAGAACAGGCAGGATTCCAGCGAAATTCAAAACCCAATTTGGGGTATTTATTACTACAAACAGTAGCAGGCTGGCAGACTGACCGACAACAAAGAAACATAGATCTGACAAAGAACTAAGGATCTGGGTCAGCATCTAAATTATTCTAAAGAAACGTGCAGGTGGAGCTAACTCATAATGAGGCAGAGAGAGGGGAAAGGAATCAGAGCTGGACAGACGATCACACAGGCGGGACACAGAGACACAAGTGGAGTATTCTAGGGAGCGAGGCTCCTCAGCCAGATTGATGGCACATACGGCTTTACAGTGACAGGCCAAGTCATTTAGCATGACAAGATTCTCACTCTCTCTCTCTCTCTCTCTCCCTCCTTCCCTCCCTCTGTTTCTGTCATATAGTTTGTCTTTTTGTCATACTTGCTGTCCTTGACCAAGTGCCAGAGCATTGTCTAGGAGATGGAAGGGGAAGAAAGGTTTTTGTTTGCCGTACGGCAAACAGATCACGGTGTAGGGAGGCGGCGACGACGAAACACTCACACACACACACACACACACACACACACACACACACACACACACATACACACACACACACACACACACACACACACACACACACACATACACACACACACACACACACACACACACACACACACACACACACACAGGCAAGGAATGCACACTGGTGAAATGTGTCTCTGCTTTTAAGCAATCCCCGCCATCCTTCCTCCAAGGGTAGCCTGGAGCGGTGGGAGTGTGTCTGGGCCGCGCCCGGGGACCACGCCAGGCGCTCTGCCCAATCCTGGCCTTGGACGGACAGGGGAGCGATCTGTTCCTCTACATGATTTTTGGGGTTCTTGGCAGGAAATCCTTGTAAATACAGGGAGAACATGCAGACTCGGCACAGAAAGTCTCAGGAGATACCCCACCTGAGTACCTGACCACCATGCAGAGAACATTCCCAGTGCTGACAGTGTCCAAAGAGGGATTCGAACCCAGGATCTTCTTGCTGTGAGGCAAAGCACTCCGTCACCGTGCCACTAGAAGACATAGGCATGAGTGAGAGAAAGAGTTCGATGGAGACAATTGAGTTAAATTGAACTGAGAGAGAGAAGAGACAGAGATGAAAGAGGCAGAGAATAGAGAGAGCACTTACTGTACTTTTCATGTTCTCTTTGTTCAGTACATATTTTTAGAATTGGTGAAGTCAAGAAGAAAAGACATCATTTCCAAAAGCATCGACTCATCCAGACTCAGCTGTGTAGTTCTGTTTTGTCTAGATTGGGGTAGTTGAGACCCGGGGTAGTTCTGCTGTCTAGACTGGGGTAGTTGTGACCTTCTTTTCTCTCTCTCTCTCTCTCTCTCTCTCTCTCTCTCCTCTTTGTTTCTCTCTCTCTGTATTTGTCACCTTGAAGTAGAACAAGCCTGGAGAGGAGGGAGAGAAAGAAAGAAAGAAAGATTCCTGAGAGAAAAAAGAGAAGAAAGAAAAGATGGAGGCATGAGAGAGAGCGAGAGAGAGAGAGATAGAGGGAGAGAAGAGGGAGAGGCTGAAAGAGTGTGAAAGGCAGAAGAGAGGGACGAGAGGGAGGGGAGAAAGAGGGACGAGAGAGAAGACAGTAGAGAGAAGAGGGGCGAGGCAGGGAAGATGGAGAGGGAGAAAGGGGCTGTGTTCTCTGGGCGCCCGGTGAGCAGGCAGTGATTCATCATGATTATCTGCAGGTAGGCAGCCATGACACCGTCCGAGACTGGTCACGCTATTTATGGGCTCTGCCTTAGACACACCCTCTCTCTCTCTCTCTCTCTCTCTCTCTCTCTCTCTTTCTCTCTCTCTCTCTCTCTCTCCCGCTCTGTCTTTCTCTCTCTTTGTCCCTCTGTCCCTCCCACCTTCTCGCTTATTTTCTTTCTCTCTCTACCTCTTTCCCTGTCTCTTCGCGGATGTGTGTGTGTGTATGCGTACGACAGTGTGTGTGCGTGTACGTGTGTGTGTGTGTGTGTGTACGTGTGTGTCAGAGAAAGACAGCAACCCAGACTGGGAGTTCAGCAGAGGGACCGGTCCAGTAGGGGCAGAGCTGCAGAGAACCAGCAGGTCCAGACCTCCCAGATGAGATGCTGCTTCTAGAACGTTCTACTGGTCATCATTTAGTCTGTGATATGAATCGATGTTTGAATCTTTCAGACCGATGTTAATTGACTGTGTTCCTTTTCACCTGGTAAAAGTGGATCCTGTAGATGAGGCTAAGCCGGCCAGGACGAAACCAGGCCAGGCCCAGGCCAAAACCAGGACAGGCCCAGGCCAAAACCAGGCCAGGCCCAGGCCAAAACCAGGCCAGAAACCAGGACAGAACCAAGACAGAACCAGGCCAAAACCAGGCCAAAACCAGGCCAAAACCAGGCCAGAAACCAGGCCAGAACCAAGACAGAACCAGGCCAGCTGTCATCACTAACACCATGCAGATAAAGCCTTTTTTTCTCCTTGTGAAGAGAATAAGACTGACCCCTGGGCTCCACTGCATCCATCAGCGTCAACCAGTGGCGTTTACATTGAAATTTTGCAAGATATTTTTTTGGGGGGTACATCTTCCTACGCGGCTGTATGATCATTTGAATGCCACTACCCCAATCTAAATATTGGGAGGGACAATTTTAATGATCTCAAATATTGGGGGGGACATGTCCCCCCTGACCCCACCAGGATCCCCGCCCCTGGCGTCAACTGTCAGCACCCGTCAAAAGTCAAGAAAGGAACCTTGCCGATTCTCTTAACGCCGGACGCCGGCGTCGAACGCGACGCAACGGCTGCAGTGGAGCCGCTGTCAGTAATTACAATGGATTGGGGCGCCCCGGTGGCTCATGGGTTAAGGCGCGTACCACATGAAGGCTAGTCCTTATCTCAGCGGCCCGGGTAGAATCCGGCCTGGTCCCTATGCTGCATGTCCTCCCCTCTCTGTCTCCCACATTTCCTGTCACTCTAATCTTTCCTATATAATAAAGCACAAATGCCTAAAAATATCTTTAAATATAAAATAAATTTAAAAAATTACAATGGATTCATCTCCCTAGCGTCAGATGGTTGTTGGTTGACGCAGACGCTGAGGGATGCAGTTTGAGCCAAGCCTTGAGATGTGTTTCTAAAAGGATGAACAAAGCTAAATTGAGCTGTTTGAAGCTAAACTGAATCTAATCTGAACAGATGCAATTTGGTTTTAAATAAATAAATAAAAGAAGAAGAAGAAGAAGAAGAAAGAAATCCCTGGTGACAATATTGTGTTGTGGTAACAGACCTGGCGTATGGCAACACCCTATCACATACTAGCTAGTGGGAGGTGTGTGTGCCTATCAGGCACGACTATTCTAATAAGGCTCCCAGAGCACATTATTGTGGCAAGGCTGTAATGCCAGATAAATACCTTATCTCCCTCTTTCCTTTCCTTTCCTTTCCTTTCCTTTCCTTTCCTTTCCTTTCCTTTCCTTTCCTTTCCTTTCCTTTCCTTTCCTTTCCTTTCCTTTCCTTTCCTTTTCTTTTCTTCCCTTTCCTCTCTCTCTCATCCCTCTCTCTTCCCTCTTCTCTCTCTCTCTCTCTCTCCCCTTATATCTCCCAACCCCCCTCCATCTCTCTCTGTCCCTCTATCTCTCTCTCTCTCTCTCCATCCCTCTCTCTTCCCTCTTCTCTCTCCCTCTCTCTCTCTCTCCCCTTATATCTCCCAACCCCCCTCCATCTCTCTCTGTCCCTCTCTCTCTCGCTCTCTCTCCCTCTCTCTCTCTCTCTGTCAGTAGCGGCTCCTGTGGAAGCTGTTTTCCTGACGAGGTATTGAGTGACAAGACGGGTGCTTAGAGACGATGGCCTCTTAGACGTGACCTCCTGATGACTCCTGCTGGGAGGGCAAGAGGAAGGAGGATGAGACAGTGAGGGAGGGACACAAACAAACACACACACACACACACACACGCACAAACAAACACACACACACACACACACACAAACACACACACAAACACACACAAACACAAACACACACACACAAACACACACACGCACACACAAACACACACACACACACACACACACTTCAGATTCTCCTCATGCGCTGTCTGTCAGGATGAGAGTCATCAGGCAGCAGCAGGTGATTAGAGTGTCAGTGTGACAGGTGACAGACAAATGAGACGACATGCTCGCCAGCTTCTGCTGGGGAATTTGAAGGCGGCAGAGTGCTTGTGTGCTAGTGTATGTGTGTGTTTGTGTGTGTGTGTGTTTGCGGGTGTGTGTGTGTGTGTGTGTGGGTGTGTTTGTGAGCATGTGTGTGTTTGTGAGTGCGTGTGTGTTTGTGCGTGCTTGCGTGCATCTGTGTGTGTGCCTGTTTCAGTGTGACAGTGGCCATTTTGTTCATACAGACACCTCCAGACCTCCACCCTTTCTGTAGAGGGGGCCTCACTGTGGGCCAGGGAGAGGAGGAGAGGAGAGGAGGAGAGGAGGAGAGGAGGAGAGGAGGAGAGGAGAGGAGGAGAGGAGGAGAGGAAGAGGAGGAGAGCAGACAAGGAGGAGAGGAGGGGAAGGGAGGGGAGGTCCCAGAGGTCTCAGGATGAGTAAATGGTCCCGGCTGTTGGATGAGTAGTGCTGTTTATAAAGAGATGATGATGCCATTAATGGGCTGAGATATGGTTAGAGACTCAATACAATTACAAAGACTCTCCTACTCTCTCTTTTACTCCTCTCTCTCTCTCTCTCTCTCTCTCTCTCTCTCTCTCTCTCTCTTTCTCCGTCTCTATCTGTGTCTCTCTCTGTCTCTCCCTCTCTCTGTCTCTCTTGCGCTCTCTCCCCCAGTCTCCCCAGTCTACCCCCCCCCCTCTCTCTCTCTCTTTTAAGGCCTCTTTCTCCGTGGAGCAGAATAGTCTTTTCCAGTTTTACAACCCTGTTTTCTGTGCCAGGTGTGAGTGGCTCTGAGTGCAGGGGCCTCCCAGTGCAACACAGATTATATCTCTGAGACTGAAGAGTGTTTGGGTTTTATGGCCGTCGTGTTGCAGAGATGGTGTGTGTTTCCATGCGCTTATGTGTTTTCATGTGTGTGTGTATTTATGTGGTGTGTGAAGTGGCTTGAGAGTTATTCTGCATCCTGGGATGTGTGTGGCAGGGTTCCGTCTGCTGTTTCTGGCACACATGCATGCACGCACTCACACACACATACACACACACACCTTCAGTGTCAGCATATGGCCTCTCCTCTGTCTGAATGTGGGTCCAGGAATAGAACTATTAGTATAGATCTCATCAAGGCTAGATCTCCTCTCCTCTCCTCTCCTCTCCTCTCCTCTCCTCTCCTCTCCTCTCCTCTCCTCTCCTCTCCTCTCCTCTCCTCTCCTCTCCTCTCCTCTCCTCTCCTCTCCTCTCCTCTCCTCTCCTCTCCTCTCCTTTCCTTTCCTTTCCTTTCCATTCCTCTCCTCTCCTCTCCTCTCCTCTCCTCTCCTCTCCTCTCCTCTCCTCTCCTCTCCTCTCCTCTCCTCTCCTCTCCTCTCCTCTCCTTTCCTCTCCTCTCCTCTCCTCTCCTCTCCTCTCCTCTCCTCTCCTCTCCTCTCCTCTCCTCTCCTCTCCTCTCCTCTCCTCTCCTCTCCTCGTGCGCCTTAGGTATGCATATTTTTTGCTGATACGCAGTGGGGATGCATTTGAGAGGGTCTGGTTTCTGGATGTGACGGATGGTCTGAATGTTTGTTTAATTACTGTATGTGCTGTTTTGTGTGTGTGTGTGAGTGTGTGTGTGTGTGTGTGTGGGGGGGGGGGTTGTATTTAAGAATATCATTTATAACTTAATTA
>NC_140245.1:5356298-5366298 GCF_949987555.1 Borostomias antarcticus
GTGTTTGGGCGGCTCGTGGACCCGTGATTCACTGGGGCGGAGGTGAAAATTACTGGAGGTGAATGGGTGGCTGTGTTTGGCTCTGTGGCGCCCCCCTCGGGTCACAGCCAGCGGGGGGCAGTGCAGTGCACTCCGGGCTCTCCCCCCGCACACCCCAGTCCAAACCTCGTGTCTCTAGCACCCCCACACAGGGAGCTGGCTTCATTCTTCGTCAAGTTTTGTTTTCATTCATGGATCAGTCCCGTGATTCAGTTCTGCTCCAAAATGTAATGGGTTCTGAGGTGGCCCATTATAAACCCTCCACCGAGTTTCATGAAATCGGTTTGGTAGTTTTTGCATAATCAGTCCAAAAAATTAATGGAAGCGAATGGCCAGTCTGGCTGTGTTTGGGCGGCCCGTGGACCGGACCTGTGATTCGGATCCGCTCCAAAATTGAATGGGTTCTAAGGTGGCCCATGCTACAAAACTTGACGAAGAACGAATTCAGCTAGACTGAGAAACTCATTATAAACGCTGGGAATTCACCAAGAACCCATTACATTTTTGAGTGGATCCGAATCATGGGGCAGCTCCACGAATGAAAGCAAAACTTTGAGCGAAGCCAAAAAGTGACTGCCACTGGAGGTTTGGTCCTGATGTCTGCCAAGGTCATTTTTCTGTTTTTTACAGATTATGAAAATGTAAATTGTTAGCTTTAAAACTGGGTGCCATGCATTGAAATCTGCAAATATTTGAAGTAGATATGCCTCTGTGAATGTTGGTACAGCTTAAATCACTAAGCAAAGAAAAAGGGCTTCAAAGATTCACAGCTGTTCACACATCTCACAGGACATGGATTTCAATGACAAATATGACATTTAGTGATCATAAAACTGTTGTTTGTTGTCTGTTGGGGAAAAAAACTAAAACAACATGTATTTTGCCCACTAGCGCATTTTGGGGATTGCAGACATCAGGACCAAACCTCCAGTGGTGTTTTTTAAATGTGTGTTCTCCTGCACAGCAGCAGCTGTGTCTGTCAGCAGCTTGGAGCTCCCAGGTGTCCGTCTGTCAAGATGAGCCAACTGAGAGAAGGGCTAGTCCCCGGTAGTTTCCACAGTCTGACCCCTTAGCCTAGGTCTGGTACAGGGAGACCGTCACCATGTCTGACCCCTCAGCCTAGTTCTGGAACAGGGAGGCCGTCATCATGTCTGACCCCTCAGCCTAGTTCTGGTACAGGGAGACCGTCACCATGTCTGACCCCTCAGCCTAGTTCTGGAACAGGGAGACCGTCACCATGTCTGACCCCTCAGCCTAGGTCTGGTACAGGGAGGCCGTCACCATGTCTGACCCCTCAGCCTAGTTCTGGAACAGGGAGACCGTCACCATGTCTGACCCCTCAGCCTAGTTCTGGTACAGGGAGACCGTCACCATGTCTGACCCCTCAGCCTAGTTCTGGTACAGGGAGACCGTCACCATGTCCTGGAGGTCTCGTGGGGACCAGACCCTTCTGATCTGACCAGCAGGAGGGCCCTCTTCTCACACCTACAGGAGTGGCTGGCCAGGGGCTGGAAGACATGTGCTGCACACACATATACACTACACACACACACACACACACACACACACACACTACACACACACACACACACACACACACACACACACACACACACACACACACACACACACACACTCACACACACACACACTCACTGTGTGTGACAGCCTCCCCTGTGGACCTGCCTCCTCCAATCAGCATCATCCTCTAATCAGCATCATCCATCAACCCCTCAGCTATCACACTCTCGTCTCTAGAACCACAGGGGGGCAGAGGATGATGATGATGATGATGATGATGAGGAGGAGGAGGAGGAGGAGGAGGTGATAATTAAAGCAGATGATTCTGTTTAAAGTCCCTGTTAGGGACGCGACACAACAAGAGTTTGCACCTGAACTGTGAAGCTGTGGCTCTATGTGTTGTTGTTGTTGTTGTTGTTGTTGTTGTTGTTGTTGTTGTTGTTGTTGTTGTTGTTGTTGTGGCTGCTGCTGTGTGCTGGAGGGAGAGGATCACACCACTGCTGTAAATATATCTCTCTGGAGGAGGGAGAGAGATCAGAGCAGAGAGGTTGTGAGGGAGAGAAGGGGAGAGAGAGAGAGAGAGAGAGAGATTGCTTTGGCAATGCAAACGTATGTTTCCCATGCCAATAAAGCCCCTTCGAATTTAAATTGAATTGAATTGAGAGAGACAGAGGGAGAGAGAAACACAGACAGACAGACAGACAGACCAGGCCTGTAGCCAGCCTTGTGGAAGGGGGGGTTCGTTTTTATCAAAAAGTGGACCTTATTGCATTTTTCTCGAAGATCCCGTCGCTCGGCAAGTTGTTGACGGGGGGGGGGGGGTTGGGGTGCTGACAGATTAATTTGATTGGGCGTGCGAGTTGTTGATGGGGGGGGGGCGAACAGACTATTTAGATTCGCGGACGATTTGTCGATGGGGGGGCGGACCTTTGGTCTTAAATTCGGGACCTGATCCCCCCCTGGCTACGGGCCTGCAGACATACAGACAGAGACAGAGAAAGAGATGTTTGAAGAATTTATAATCCGACCACTCACTTTGCTCCTGGAGGAAAAGAAAAGATGAGAGGAAGAAGAGAAAGATCCTTCAGTTCCCTTTTTACTCCCCCCTCCCCCCGCCCCCCCTTCCCCCGCTATCTCTCCGCTGATGTGTTCTCTCTGCAGTGAGTAAATGAGGTGATGGCAGACATGAAGTCTAGTTGATGGGAGCCACGTCCTCTTCCTGCTCTCTCCTGGCATCGGGCAGCACACTGTCTCTGACTCAGCAGCAGACTACAGCTGGGCAGCAATATCAGATGACAAGAAGATGGAAGTTTGAATTGAATTGAATTGAGAGAGTGTGAGAGAGAGGGTGGAGGGGTACAGGCGGAGAGGGGGACAGAGAGAGAGTAGACGAGGGTGTGTAGGCGTATAGTTTCTACACAGAACTACACAGAACAGAGAAGCTGAAGGAGAGAGCACTGACCCGTGGGGCTGAATTAATAAAATATGCAAGGATGGCCGCTGAACACAATCTGCTCTCACGCTTTCTCTCTTTCTCTTTCTCTCTCATCCTCTTTCTCTCACTCCTCCCTCCCTCCGTCAGGTGGGGTACGATGTGTGACAGGCCCCATTAGCGGGGAATTTGCATCTCTCTGTGGACGCCCTGGCATGTTCACACGACTGTGAAACGGGATAACGGCTCGGAAGGATCTGTGTTCACCTTCACCGATCCCTCAGTACTCCTCTCCTCTAACACCCAGACTCACTCGCCTTTCTCTCTATCGCTTTCAATCTGTCTTTTCACTCTCTCTCTCTCTCTCTCTCTCTCTCTCTCTCTTCTTCACTCTCTCTCTCTGAGCTCTCAGAGGTGTTGGAGCATCTCTCTGTTATTCTAGCAGCCATATTGAGAGGGAGGTGACCGGTGTTTCCAAAGCAGCCATCCTGTACCGGTCAGGAATGAGCTTGTCTGGGAGCTTTATGGAGAGAGGGAGGGAGGAGAGAGAGAGTGAAAGAAAGACAGAGGATAGGGCGGTGAGAGAGGATAGGATGGAGAGAGAGAGAGGGAGAGAGAAGGAGTACAAGAATAGACTGATCAGGCGTACGTGCAGAAACAGAGGAGCTGGCTTGTCCCGGCTAGAGTCTGCAGACACAGATACTGTACACCCCCCCCCCAGGCAAGGCGAAATGGCTGTTAGATTAGATTATCTGCTAATGTCCAATCTGTCGGCTAATTAAGGACTCTCCTCCTTCTCCTTCTCCTCCTCCTCCTCCCTCTCCTCCTCTTCCTCTCTCTCTACCTCCCCCTCCCCGTGCCTCTCTCCTCAGTCCTCCTAAGGGGACAGACTCATGTCCAGAGAGGCTCAGGGGTCAATCACGTCTCTGTAATGACTCTGATTGGTTAATCCTCGGTCCATTACCCTCCAGTATCTGATGATTATCTGACTGTCATGTGCTGTGGTAGCCACGGCGACAGCCCTGTGATGAATGAGTCTGGCGTACAGTAATACTGGACCAGACTGGAGGGGGGAGGGGGTAGGTGGGAGGGGGGAGGGGGGAGGTGGGAGAGAAAGACGAGGGCTGCGTTCCGAATCACGTACTTCCATACTACAGCTATAGTATACCAAAATTTGATGTGCTGTAGTATGTCCCAATACATAGTATGCCACATGCAGTGTGACAAAAATACCAGGATGTCCTACTACATCCGGTCGTATTTTGCAGTATGCAAGCCAGCACACTTTTCTGGCTATTCTTATTACCCACAATCCTCTGCTCAGCGAAAATTATGTCACATGTGCGAGGCGTTTTGATGAATCCCAGCTGTGGACAAATGTCACTTCATGGACAGCGACAGATGTGGCGAAATTTCAAGGCGCAATGTTATAACAAGGTAGTATGTCCCAATTGGATGCATACAGCTTGCAAAGTACGTACTTTCTAGGGGCAGCTGTAGTACGTACTGGTAGTAAAAAGTAGAAGTGTGCGATTCAGAATGCAGCCATGCAGACAGGCAGGCAGAGGGCAGGAGCCCTGGTATGATGTCCTCTGAACAGAAGGGTCCAGACATGGCATCCCCTGGCCAGCCATACCCTGACTCTCTCTCTCTCTCTCTCTCTCTCTCTCTCTCTCTCTCTCTCTCTCTCTCTCTCTCCTCTCTTCATTTCTCTCTATACTTATTCTCTACAATAGGCCATGAACTGTGCTTTCACAGTCCTGAAGTATGTGTGTGTGTGTGTGTTTGTGTGTGTGTGTGTGTGTGTGTGTGTGTGTTTGTGTGTGTGTGTGCTTGCGTGTGTGTGTGTGTGTGTGTGTGTGTGTGGGTGGGTGCTGCAGGCTGTAATTTCCAGGTGGAGAGCTGCTTGCCTATCTGGCTGGATGGTGTTCAGTGTTAATTGCTACAACACTCCTTCAACACTAGATTATTCTATTAACTGCAGACATTACAGCTTCATCTGATATCTTACCAGAGACGATGCCTTGGCAGAGAGCCAGGAATCTGGGAGCAGAGGCTGCTGAAGGGGTGTGTGTGTGTGTGGGGTGTGTGTGTGTGTGTGTGTGTGTTTGTGTGTGTGTGTGTGTGTGTGTGTGTGTGTGTGTGTGCGTGTGTGTGTGTGTGTGTGTGAGAAACAGCATATCACCAGAGATGAAAAGAATAATCCAGAGTAATTAAAGAGAAGGGATGGTGTGTGTGTGTGTGTGGACTATTTACAGTAGGACTATGGGAATGAGAATCAAACATAAGCCTTCCGATGGGGTTTCTTTAATCAACAACCCCATCCACATACACACCCACAACTTCAGCAGACACACACACACACACACACACACACACACACACACACACACACACACAAACACACAAACACACAAACACACCAGTCTATCTAAAAGATGGGAAAGCCAGACCCTTGAGTGTGATCAAACTCACACTTAGATTAAAAGAGAGTATTAGCAACGTGGGGGGAATTCATTTATTTCACAGTGGGGGACGATCAGCTCTGGTTTATAGGATCACGCTCACACCCTCTCAGACACATGCACACACACGCAGGCATGCACACACACACACACACACACGTATCTACACACACGCAAGCAAACAAGTGTGCATGCAGGCTGCATGCGCGCACAGCCACACATGCACACATTTCTAACCAAATCTTACACCATATTACAATCATACATCATGGCGGTCCGGGGGAAGGCAACGTTACTCCGCATGAGCGCTTGAAGACGGCACACGTTTGATTTGATTTCCTCCGGCTCATTTCTGCTGACTCTCACAGTTCACCTGCAAACTGCTGTTTAAACACACACACACACACACACACACACACACACACACACACACACACACACACTTAGAGAGCACCTCTCTCTGATTGGTCTAGAGTATTAAGCACGTCTCTCTGATTGGTCTAGAGTATTAAGTACATCTCTCTGATTGGTCTAGAGTATGAAGCATCTCTCTTTTGCCAGGGACTGGAATGTTAGGGGTTCTCTTGTGTTACTGTAGGAGTAGTGTTGACTGGAGAGTAGAGTTCAGTAGAGTAGTGTTAAGGAGAGAGAGAGCTGTGAGAGAGCACTTCTGTTGACACAAATCTCTCCTGTCAGCACTGCAATCTGCTGTCATAACTATTTATAAATACACAGCCAAGTCTTCTCTCCCTTTCCTTCTCTCTCTCTCCCACTCCTCTCTCTCTCTATCTCTCGTTCTCTCTCTAAATGTAATCCAGAATGAAGTATTTGCTGTTGTTGATGGAGCGGAAAATGGCTTCAAGTTGTAGGGCCCTAAGAGCTAATTGGAAACGCTAGAGGGAGGGTGGAGGTGGTGAGGGAGGGAGGAGGTGGTGAGGGAGGAGGTGGTGAGGGAGGAGGTGGTGAAGGAGGAGGTGGTGAAGGAGGGATGAGGTGGTGAGTGAGGAGGTGGTGAAGGAGGGAGGAGGTGGTGAAGGAGGAGTTGGTGAGGGAGATGATGAGAGCAGGTGAGGGAGGAGGGAGGAAGTGATGAAGGAGGGAGGAGGTGGTGAGGGAGGAGGTATCGAGGGAGAGAGGAGATGAGGGAGGAGGTGATTAGGGAGGAGGGAGGAGGTGATGAAGGAGGGAGGAGGTGGTGAGGAAGGAGGGAGGAGGTGGTGAAGGAGGAGGTGGTGAGGGAGAGAGGAGGTGATGAGGGAGGAGGTGGTGAGGGAGAGAGGAGGTGAGGGAGGAGGTGTGAAGGAGGAGGTGAGGAGAGAGGAGGTGGTGGGAGAGGGCGGAGGTGATTGTCTTATTATTATTCACCTTCTACTCACCTCACTTCTATTATGGGGGGCCTTCAAGTAAGATAAGGTGTGCATGTGTGTGTGTATGTGTGTGTGTGTGTGTGTGTGTGTGTGGGTGTGTGGGTGTGTGTGTGTGTGTGCGTGCATGCGTGCGTGTGTCTGACTATCTGACTATAAGACAACTTATAGTAGTAGTTTTTCCCCTAACTTCAACTTCACATTCTGTATCTCTCTCTCTCTCTCTCTCTCTCTCTCTCTCTCTCTCTCTCTCAGATTCAAGATTCAAGTTTGTGTACAGCTGTACACACAGGGGCGAATTCACTAAAGCAAATTGCGCCCGCTAATTGCACCATTATATTGCGCGTCAGTTGCGCCCGCTATGTGCTCCGTTTTAAAAACCTATTCACTAAAGACATTGCGCTAATAATATCCCAGCGCAAACACGCCCATTCGGTGTTTGCGGCTGAGTGCAATTTGCTGCTGATATAGGGAAATGACTATAAATACTGCGCATACAGCGCATACAACTCGAAAGCATATCATTGGACGATGGCAGACAGAAAAAGAAAGATACGATTTTCAGACAGCGAACTTGAAGGCCTCACGGACGAGGTTCAAAAACATGCCTCACAGCTTTCCGCAAAAAATATCACGACTGCAGCAAAAAATAATATTTGGGGTTTAATTTCCCAATCAGTCAGTGCCATTTGTGTGTGTAAACGCGGAAGACTGCAAACGGAGGTGGAATTATTTTAAAAGACGAACAAAGGAAAAATTGTCATTTTATGTTATGCAAGTTGCAGCACGATGATCTGGCATACTTTTGGGGGAGTGTATAACATTGCCCCACCGGTACGATCTAGGCATCTAAACGGCTTTTCAGGATTCCAAATGTGCACTCAATCACACCGCGCGTCCTGATGTGAGCCCGGTGCCGCCTCTCCAACGTTGGAAGGATTACGCACGGGAGTCATCATCCATGGCTGAAGATGAAACCTGCCGTCACCTATGATACAAATGCAAAATATTTTCAAGACCATTCAAAGAAAAAAAATATTGTGTAGGCTATGTTTTTATTTATTTATAGGCCTACCTATATCGGCCCCCAGCCGTTCAATGAACAGCTATAGGGAATGCGCAGTTTCGCGTATAGACTATTATACGCACAGTTTCGTGCTATGTAGGCTATTATATATAGCCTAAGTATTATTCATTGGAGGAGCTTGGACTCGCTGGGGACGGGTGGAGAGACGCATAGTCAACTGAGCCTCCCCAGACGCGACTTCATCCTCCAGTTGGCTGAAGAGCTGCGCGCTCTGGTGTCCAACAGCTACCGCGGTGGTTCTAGTGTTAAATCAAAAAGTGACCTTCTTCTAAATATTCTCTCACGAACAACATGCCTGGCATTGCGATGCCTTCGCCTCGCAACAATCACTGCTGCCATGATCAGTGGAAAGGCTGGCCATGACACCCCTTGCGCTTAAATACCACCACGTTTCTGAAAACGGTATTAATTTCACTTTAACTGCGTGAGGCAATTTGCGCCGATCTTTGTGAATTGGGCGGGTTTTGCAATAATGTTCATTTGCATAGAAAGGGGAACATTCTCCGCCCATATTACCTAATTTAAATATGAGCTAATAACACCGGCGCAGAGAAACGCAATGACGAACGCAACGCAGTTAACACCGTATTTCACCCTTTGCGAGGGCTTTGTGAATAGCAAACATCATTTTTGACTTATTTGCACAGGCTTTGCGTCAGGAAAAGCTGCGCAATCCTTTAGTGAATTCGCCCCACAGTGTACAGTCACAGTGAAATGTGCTCCAAGATTATGCTACATATACAGAGCATACATGGGATAGATAAGGGTCTGGATTGATTATCTCCATGATATATATGGATATGAATAAAGTAATAATCTGGGGGGCATGGGTGAGTTGTGTACAAGCTATGGTATTATGGTACTAGATAGAATCATTCAGGAGCTGGATGGCTTGCAGAAAGAAGCTCTTCCTGAGTCTCTCCGTGCTCACTATGTGTGTGTGGTATCTTTTCACTGACTGTAGCAGGGAGAACAGTCCGTTGCCTGGATGGCTGGCCTTGGTACAGTACAGGGACAGTACAGGGAGTACAGTAGTGGGGACAGCACACAGCCCTGGGGGGGTTCCTGTATTGAGCGTGAAGGGGGTGAAGTGTGGTTGCCTACCTTCACCACCTGGGTTCTGTCTGACAGGAAGCCCAGGATCCACTTGCAGAGGGTGTCCAGTCTGGGTGGGGTTATAGTGTTGAAAGCTGAACTGTAGGTAATGAACCGCAGTCTCACATAACCCAACACGTTCCCCTTGTCTAGGTGGGATAGGGTGGTGTGGAGGATGTGAGCTATTGCATCTTCTGTGGATCTGTTGGGTTTGTATGCAAACTGTAGGGGGTCTAGTGTGCTGGGCTGTGAGGAGCAGATTCCTTGACCAGCTTCTCAAAGCACTTCATCACCACGGAGGTGAGAGCTACCGGACAGTAGTCATTGAGGCAGACTGGTCTTGGCTTCTTTGGTACAGGGATGATTGAGGACTTCTTGAAGCATGTGGGGACGATGGACAGGGACAGGTTGAGTATCACTGTGAACACAGGAGCCAGTTGGTCGGCACACGCCTCAAGGACCCGCCCTGCGATACCGTCTGGTCCCGTGGCTTTCCTGGTGTTCACCTGTTTAAACACCGTTCTCACGTCGTGTTCAGAGAGAATGAGTACTCTCTCTTCCTCTCCGCTCTCCTCCCCCTCAGGTACGACGGCCGTCCGATCGTTGCTGGTCTCAAATCGTGCATAGAACGTGTTGAGGCTATTCACGAGAGCAGCGTCTACACCTCCTGAGGAGGATGGAGATCCCTTCTATTCAGTCATGGCATGCACTTCTGAGGTTGCCTTGTTTGAATTTAAATTCCATCTTCTCACCGTAGTTAGGGGCTGGGAAGCCTCAGCGGCCGGACCCGCTTGTATTTCCCAATGTTCTCCTTCTTCTTCTTCTTCGTCTTCTTCTTCTTCTTGTGATGGTAGCTTGTTCAAGAGACTGGTGGATACACAAATTAGGCATGGCGCAAACAAATAAACAAAAAAACAGTCACTCACACCCAGGCTGCCGCCCCCCCCCCCCCCCCAAGGGCTATCTGCACATCAGCAAACAGGATAGGATGGTTTTG
>NC_140245.1:5371298-5386298 GCF_949987555.1 Borostomias antarcticus
CCTCTCTCCTGACGGACAGCGGGCGGGACAGCGACCTGATTTTCCGATTCGCCGGCCGTCAGGCGGCCAATGTCCCTGATAGGGTGGTGCCTCAGAACCTCACGGACCAGTTCACCGTGGCAACCTGGATGAAGCACGGGCCTAGCCCTGGTCTCCGTGGTGACAAAGAGACGATCCTCTGCAACTCCGACAAGACCGGTCAGACAAGCACACACTCACACACACACACACACACAGACACACACACACACACACACACACACACACACAGACACACACACAAACACACACACACACAGCCAGGTAACTAACCTTCCTCCCCCTCCTCTCGTCCAGAGATGAATCGTCACCACTACTCCCTCTACGTCCACAACTGCCGCCTGGTCTTTCTGCTGAGGAGGGACTTCACCCAGGTCGACACCTTCAGACCCGCAGAGTACCACTGGAAACTAGAGCAGGCAGGTCACCCCTAACCCCCTAACCCCCACTACATGTGGTTTGTGGCTTGTGGCTTTTCACAGGTTTCACAGTGTCGCTCGTCAGTTTCGCTTCCACCCGCACTTGCCCACGCTGTAGGTTCGATCTCGCGAACCACCTCTGACTTGCCAACGCACGTGACCACCTAACCTAACCACCGGTTTAGCCAGCTACGCCTCCGAAAAGCTAGCGATTCGATGGTCTGTGTGGGCGGTACTGAGGAGTGAGTTACCAATTAAATTCGACTACGTGTGTGTATGTGTGTGTGTGTGCGTGCGTGTGTGTGTGAGTGTGCCTGTGTGTGTCTCCAGGTGAAGAACTATCATTAGTTGATCAGTGACGGCAGCAGTGGAGAGCTCTCCATTCTGATTAGCTGACTCCCTCAACCCCGCTACTCTAGCACAGCAGGAGAGGAGAGGAAATACTGTAGCTGCTACACACACACACACACACACACACACACACACACACACACACACACACACACACTCCACCATTACCACCGCCCCTGAGGCAGGATAACTACCACAGGGTTTCTGGAGTGACTGCTCATTAAACAGATTAGGAGATATTGTGTGTGTGTCGTGTGCATGTGTGTGTGTGTGTGTGTGTAGGTGTGAAAGAGAGAGAGAGTGTGTTTGTGTGTGCGTGTGTGTTTGTGTGTGTGAGAATGTGTTTGTGTGTATGGGTTGGGGGTGGTTGTGTGGAGCAGGTCAGAGCAGGAGAAAAGAGGTTGCTTATCGCCAAATCGGTCATCAGTTCTCTGTGAATAGACTGGGACTGAGCCTGAGGCACACTGCAGGTTTGGTAAACAATAAAAAGGTTTACACACACACACACACACACACACGCACATGCACACACACACACGCACACACACACACACACACACACACACACACACACACCCACTCACAGAATGGCCTACTAAGCACCTACACTACTGTATCATACAACACACAACAACATCTGGTGCTCTGCTCGCTCAGAACCAGCATGCTGGGAGAGACGCTCAGCACAGCTAGAGCCATCTGCTGACAGGAGCTTTAAGATTAATACTACAACAGCTAGAACTACATCAGATAGAACCAGATAGCTTTAAAATTAATACTACACCAGCTAGAACTACGCCAGCTAGAACCAGATAGCTTTAAAATTAATACTACACCAGCTAGAACTACACCAGCTAGAACCAGATAGCTTTAATATTAATACTAAACCAGCTAGAACCAGATAGCTTTAATATTAATACTACACCAACTAGAACCAGATAGCTTAAAATTAATACTACAGCAGCTAGAACCAGCCTACGGTAGCTTTAATATTAATACTACACCAGCTTGAATCAGCCTATGGTAGTTTTAATATTAATAACTCATGAGTCAGTCTCTAAACGCTGCACTCAACTAGAGACTGAAGACATACATCCTGATTTCTGACTTAAAAGTGAGTGGAAACAATTTGAGAGTTGTGAGAGGTTTTTGAGATTTGAGAATTTGAGAGGTTTGAGGCTGCCTTTCTGTGTCTCAAGGTCCTGGCTAGTGATTGTAGGCAAAGTCGAAAAGGTACGTCTTGAGATCTCGCTTGAAGACCTCCGTTGTTTCGGCCCTTCTTAGGCACTCCGGTAGGGTGTTCCAGAGGTTGGGGGCATAGAAACTAAAAGCTGCCTCTCCGTGTTTCTTGGTCCTGGCTTTTGGAACTGTTAAAAGTTCAGTACCTGAGGATCTGAGTGGTCTGTTGGGCATGTACCTAACAAGCATGTCTGAAATGTATTCTGGTGAGTGACTGTGGAGAGATTTATAGACTGGTAATAGTATTTTAAAGTATATTCTAGAGTTGACAGCATTCTGTATCATTTGTAGCTTAGGGATTGTCTTTCTAGCCAAAAGACGGCTACACTAGGCAGCACCAGCACTAAGCAGCTCTACAGACGTTAACGTTAGCTAGCTAGTTTGCAGAGGTGAATTCATGCCGGTGTTTCCTGTGGTAAATTGTTGTAGAATCAAAACAAGCGCAGAAGACCGTTTGCCTGGGACTTTGCCTTGGGATCTTGGGCTAATACCTAACACAAGGAATCAATAGCCTACGTCTTTCTTGTCCTGATTTAAAACCTTTACACAAAGTCACAGCAAATCCTGGATTGAGCACAAAGTCGATAAAACTAATCATCAAATCTAACGTTGCTTGCCGGGGCATCCATTTCCAATGTTTAGTTCCTCTCCAGACCAGATGTTTCACTACAGGCAAATATAGGGCAGGACATCATTTCCAGTAAGGCGGGTCTTTGATCCTGCTGGAGGATAGGAAGTGATTCTGATTGGTAGCGTTGTAGCAGGCGCTCCTTCTAACCCAGACTCTTGATGGAGATGTCTCCAGACTTTTGGTGGTGGAAATCTCGAAAGTCTGGCATCGCAAGGCTAATGCTACCCTGGCTAGAACCAGCCTACAGTAGCAGCTTGTAATTCCCATTACATCCCAACAGCAATCAATCAATAAAGTGCTCTGACACTAAAATGAAATAAATCCGTAGTCTGTGGATGTTGCAGGACTCATTAGTGTGTCCAATCATTTTGAGTTGCTTACCTGTTTGTTAACCTACCATTTCCTAGGCCTTGTATCATTTGTTTGCGCCCAGTTTGGAGGAGTGGCTTTGGAGGGAGGCCTGAAGGGAGGGGCAGGTATTTTGTTGGTTGCATTTTTCAAAATCTTTCAAAATCTAATAGGAAATCACAAACCGCATACTGCACCTTTAATACCACACCAACTATAACTACACCACCAGTATGGTAGTTTCAATACTACTACTACTACTACTACTACAGTACTACTACTACTATTGACCATTTATCAGGCAGTATTTGTGAATCTTATTAGATACGGTATCACTGCCTGGTTTGGTAACTTGGCTATCCATCTTAAATCTAAATTACTTAGACTCTCAGAGGTGGCTCAGAAGATTACCAGTGTCAAAGAACAGCCCCCCCTTAAGGCCATTTTTGAACTAGCCACTGTCAGACAGGCCTACAGAATCATCAGTGACCCTGGCCATGTTCTGCATGGTGTGTACGAGCTGCTGTGCTCAGGAAAAATATACAGTCTATGGGTAATAGAAACATGAATAGATTCAGGAAATCCTTTGTCCCTTTGTCCATCAATCTCTTGAATGAGGGAAAATGAATAGTTCACTGGGTTGATGGATGCACTTGATGATGATGATGTCAATCACGCTGTCCTTTCTTATGTATTATATGATTCTGTATATGTGTCGGCTTGCAGTGCGGGCAATAGCCCAAAACAAATCTCCTTCGGGACAAGGTTACTTACTTACTTACTTACTTACTTACTTACTTACTTACTTACTTACTTACTTACTTACTTACTTACTTACTTACTTACTTACTTACTTACTTACTTACTTACTTACTTACTACTACACTATACACTACAGTATAACCAGCCTACTGGTCGGGACAGTGTTGAATAGAGAGCATCTCGGGTGCTCTAGTCTTTTTTAGCTCATCCTCTCACTGTTCTTGGCCTGCCATGCTGTGTGTGTGTGTATGTGTGTGTGTGTGTGTGTGTGTGTGTGTGTGTGTGTGTGCGTGTGTGTGAGCATGTGTGCGCGCGCGCGTGTGTGTCCGTCCAGCGGCAGACAGTAAACAGAATAGCAGCTCCATGATCATACGACAGGCCACGCCTCCCCAGAGAGATGATTGGTCACTGTGGATAACAAAAGGATCTCCAGAGCTCACTGTCTGTATGATGGAGCTCTGGAGCTCCACACTGCTCTCTAATGGGGGCCTGGGGGGTAGTGAGGGTGTGAGGGAGGGAGGTGGGATGAGGAGGCGAGATGGGATGAGGAGAGGAGGTGGGATGAGGGAGGGTGTAGTGAGGAGGGGAGGGTATCAGACCCTCCATGCCCCATCAGCCCTCTGAATGGAGACTTGATGGCTTCCACAGCAACTCTACTTAGTTCTATTGATTTTACACTCAACAGGGCGAGAGAAAGAGAGAGAGAGAGAGAGAGAGGGAGTGAGGAAAAGAGAGAGAGAGGGAGAGAAAAGAGAGAGGGATAGAGGAAAAGAGAGAGGGAGAGAGAAGAGAGGAAGAGAGAGATACTACCGTGCCTCGTTTCCTGAATCGATAAAAACTGAGGGCTTGCATCTGCTCCTGCGCACACACACGCACACGCACGCGCGTGCACACACACACACACGCACACACACACACACACACACGCACACACACACACACACACACACACACACACACACACACAACAATGGAAATTGCTATGAAGCCTTGCATAGAAGCCCTCTGACAGAGAGAGAGTGGTTTGGTATTGATTTAAACTGAGAAGCTGGTATTCACAGCAGTTCTCCCATAAAGCAGGAGGAGAAGGAGCAAGAGGAGAAGGAGGAGGTCGAGGAGGATGTATTCATCTTACAGACACATTAATTGCAATACGCATGAGAGTGTGAGCCATTACCATCTGCATCGCCATCATCATCATCATCATCATCAGACACTTCACAGCAAGAGATTGCCATGATATGTTGTCATCGCCTAGTCTATCTCATAGACAGACAGACAGACAGACAGACAGACAGACAGACAGATCGATAGATAGATAGATAGATAGATAGATAGATAGATAGATACTGTAGATAGATTATGAACTTTAATAATCCCCATAGGAGGAAATTTGCTATTTCAGCAATGGGAATTTACAGTATAAGTAGGGAATGCAGAATACAGAATAAACATAGTGGCAATAAGTATAAAAAGAACAAGGAATATATATATACTTGTAGATACATAGAGCATGTGTAAAATATATAATATGTATGCAAATACATACATCCAGATATGTATAGATATGTCTAGTAATACTCATATATACTGTACATACATACATACACACCTCCGCAACACTCAGGAGTAGGTAGATGATGTCATCATCCACGCTGATTCAGGCCCGGTACGCAAACCGCAGGCAGCCAGGAAGTTGCTCACCATGGGCCTCAGGCCTTGCAGAACCATGGGCCTCAGGGGTTGCAGAACCACAGGCCTCAGGGGTTGCAGAACCACAGGCCTTAGGGGTTGCAGAACCATGGGCCTCAGGGGTTGCAGAACCATGGGCCTCAGGGGTTGCAGAACTACGGGCCTCAGGGGTTGCGGAACAATGGGCCTCAGGCGTTGCAGAACCATGGGCCTCAGGGGTTGCAGAACCATGGGCCTCAGGCATTGTGGAACCACGGGCCTCAGGGGTTGCAGAACCATGGGCCTCAGGCATTGTGGAACCACGGGCCTCAGGGGTTGCAGAACCATGGGCCTCAGGCGTTGCAGAACCATGGGCCTCAGGGGTTGCAGAACCATGGGCCTCAGGCGTTGTGGAACCACAGGCCTCAGGGGTTGCAGAACCATGGGCCTCAGGCGTTGCGGAACCATGGGCCTCAGGGGTTGCAGAACCATGGGCCTCAGGCATTGCAGAACCATGGGCCTCAGGCGTTGCGGTCTCTCAGATACCTTCATGATAAGTGACGTCAGTGCCACAGGCCTGAAGTCGTTGAGGACACTGATGTTACCATTATAGTAATTGCCCCGTCTGGTTTCGATCCTGGCACTAGGCAACAGAACCTGAATGCATGTTGATACAACCTGTCGTTTTTTATCTGCTCTAATGGCCAGGCAGGGTGTCACACCCAATACTGCACCCCCATGGTGACTGGTCACTCCATTGTCTCTCTGCAGATTGATTGGTCTGTCTGCTCTGTGCAGGGCGGAGATAGGAAGCAGGAGGAAGCTGATTGGTTCCAGTCAGAGTGTGATGTAGAGCCCAGCTGAACAATGAGCCCTGATCGAACCAGTGAATGATTTAGTCCAGACTGGAGGAGGGAGAGAGGAGAGAGGAGGGCGAAGGATGGGGGGGTGGAGGGAAGAGAGAGGAGAAGGAAAGGAGAAAAGAGGAGGAAGAGGGAGGGGGACACAGGGAGACAGAAGAGAGGAGGAGGAAGGAGAAAACTGAGAGAAGGAGAGAACAGAGGGGAGGAGAGTACGAAGAAAAGGAGAGAAGGAGAGAAGAACGAAATGTACATGCAATGAAAAACACCACAAAGGGGAGGTCAGCATCTCAGCAGAGATATGATGTGGTTCTCTTTTTCCTCTCTCTCTTTCACTCCCTTCCTGTCTCACTCTGTCTCTCTCTCTCTCACTCCCTTCCTCTCTCACTCTCTCTCTCTCTCACTCCCTTCCTCTCTCACTCTCTCTCTCTCACTCCCTTCCTCTCTCACTTTCTCTCTCTCTCACTCTCTCTCTCTCTCTCACTCCCTTCCTCTCTCACTGTCTCTCTCTCTCTCACTCCCTTCCTCTCTCACTCTCTCTCTCTCTCACTCCCTTCCTCTCTCACTGTCTCTCTCTCTCTCCCTTCCTCTCTCGCTTTCTCTCTCTCTCACTCCCTTCCTCTCTCACTCTGTCTCTCTCTCTCTCACTCCCTTCCTCTCTCACTGTCTCTCTCTCTCACTCCCTTCCTCTCTCACTCTGTCTCTCTCTCTCTTACTCCCTTCCTCTCTCACTCTGTCTCTCTCTCTCTCTCACTCCCTTCCTCTCTCACTCTCTCTCTCTCTCTCTCTCTCACTCCCTTCCTCTCTCACTGTCTCTCTCTCTCTCACTCCCACCCTCTCTCACTGTCTCTCTCTCTCTTCGTCCCTCTTCTTTTCTCTTCATGGTTATGAGGCTCGACTAGAGGAGCTGCTAATACAGTAGCTCTGAAATAATCATGAGGATCATTCTCTCCATCTCCATCTGAATACCAACACAGCACACTATCTATCTATCTATCTATCTATCTATCTATCTATCTATCTATCTATCTATCTATCTATCTATCTATCTATCTATCTATCTATCTATCTATCTATCTATCTATCTATCTATCTATCTATCTATCTATCTATCTATCTATCTATCTATCTATCTATCTATCTATCTATATATCTATCTATCTATCTATCTATCTATCTATCTATCTATCTATCTATGGAGAGAGAAAAAATGTGAGCTCCTTACTGAATCAACTCTCTGTGTGTGTGTGTGTGTGTGCGTGTGTATGTGTGTTTACAGATCTGTGATAAGGAGTGGCATTACTACGTCATCAACGTGGAGTTTCCTGCCGTGACGCTGTTCGTGGACGGGGTCACCTATGACCCCTACCTGGTGACAGATGATTGGCCGATCCATCCCTCGCAGATTGACACCCAGCTGACAGTAGGCGCCTGCTGGCAAGGTGTGTGTGTGTGTGCTTATGTGTGCGTGTTTGTGTGTGTGTGTGTGTGTGTGTGTGCTTATATGTGTGCGTGTGTACGTGTGTGTGTGCGTGCGTGCGTGTGTGTGTGTGTGCGTGCATGTGTGTGTGTACACATGCATGCAGGAAAGGGATTGAACAACCTCAAACCTAGGGTAGACAAGACATGGGTAGCTGAATTTTGTTATTGTCTAGAAAGAGTGATCATGGTTGAAGCATGGTGAAGCATGGACAGAGAATGAGAGAGACAGAGACAGAGAGAAAGACAGTCTGTGTTTTGGGCCCTGAGGCTTGAGGCGATTCTTCTTCAGAGGGAAGAAGAAGAGTAGAACAAATCAAATAGGAAACAGGCTGTCAGTTACTGTTACCCTCAACCAGGAAGAGGAGGGTGGACGGATCGATGAATTGTTAGATGGACGAGTGAATGGATTGTTGGATGGATAGATGGATGAATGGATGGATGGATGGATGGATGGATGGATGGATGGATGGATGGATGGATGGATGGATGGATGGATGGATGGATGGATGGATGGATGGATGGATGGATGGATGGATGGATGGATGGATGGATGGATGGAGGGATAGACAGTGGAGCTTTCTCAACTCGAGAGGTTTCAATCCTTGGGATTCGTGTGTCATTTGAATGTCTTTTCATCCAGCGCATTATTGCAATTTTCTCCTCTGCCGGCTTTCTTTTCTCTTCTTTCTCTCTTCGCTCTCTTTCCGTGAACGGGTGATGGTGTGTGAGGCCTGGAGAGGGATCAGCACAGCCAGGCTTCCTCCTGCATCTCCATGATGTCTGGCTGTGCATTACTAAGCCCCCACCGATCAACTTTGCAGGCCATTAGCCAGAAGGATTGCCTTTCAGCTTCTCTCTTTCCTCCTTTCACTTCTGTCCCGCCCCCCTCTTCATCTGTCTCTATCCTCCCTCCTTCTGTCCCTTCCTCCCTCCTCCCTCTCTCCTCCATCCTCCCTCCTTCTGTCCCTCCCTCCCTCCTCCCTCTCTCCTCCATCCTCCCTCCTTCCGTTCCTCTGTCCCTTGTGTACTGTAATGTGTTGTTTTTGTTTGTACAGTCTGTACAGCTGCGCACTACTCTGCCTGTGTCTCTGCTTTCTCCTGAGCCAGAACAGTAGGCCTAAGAGAAATTATCCGTTGCGTTGTCACCTAGGAAAAGAGGCACTGGGAGATTAAATGCTCTGTCTTTGGCTCCACACTTCAGTGGTTTAACACTTAATTGATAGCATCTGTCAGGGAACATTATCTGGCATCTGAAGCAATTAGGTTGGTGCAGACGGAGCATGTGCAAGATTTTCACTGCGAGATGTGGCTGCATTATTCAGCTCTGACTGGGGTCTGTGTTAGCTTAGTTAGCATATTAGCATGTTATAAACGAGCTATATGAGAAACCAGTTCAGATATGAGGACCATGTTGTGTCATGTTGTTATGTGTGCATGCTGTTAGAACATTACGTAATACTATAAAATCACTCCATCTCAAAAGTGTTAACATTGTCAGTGAAATGCGACTGCTTGTCTGTCTGTTTCGGTCTGTTAGCATTTCAGCTAACCCATTTGAGTGGTAAAATAAATATAATGCACATCTATAGAGATACTGAATTCTGCATTGTTGCTGAATTTTCATTTGTGGTCTGCCACTTACCGTGTGCTTTGGGCGAGGATGACTTTGCTGTGTTTCTGTTAGGCTACTTACTGTAGCTTGCGAGTGACCCTCCATGATTGATAAAAGTCATACAGGGTGAATACATGTACTGTAGCACAGTGGATTGTGGTGGGCAGGTGGTGCAGGTGTCTGTGGGGTGAAAAGCACAGTAGACTGGAGGCCATAGTGGAATAACAGTGTTTATTAGAGGCTATTGCATTTGGACAAGATACATTACTTTAAGGAACAGAAGCATTTCAAGAACATACTTTGTAAGCTTTTTTGTATTCCGAAACAGGTGTGTGTGTATGTGTGTGTGTGTTTATGTGAGTGTGTGTGTGTGTGTATGTGTGTGTGTGTTTGTGTATGTGAGTGAGTGAGTGTGTGTGTGTGTGTGTGTTTGTGTGTGTGTGTGAGTGTGTGTGTGTTTGTGTGTGCCTGCCGAGTCCCGAGGGCTGCATGTCATCTTCTTCTATCTCTCCTCTCCATTGTTGGTTGTCATGGTAGCTCTCTCTTCATAGGCCTGTAACAGATGCTGACTAGTAGTTTCGTTCTCCAGAGCTTGGAGCTGTGTTGCTGTCAAATCTGAACGATTTACAATTGTTCCAAATCATAAATATTGTGTTTTTCATCTGATTGCCTCAAGACCTTATGTTTTCCTCCACATTAGACATTTGAACATGTAAAATTGCTGACACCACTTTCATTGAATTTTATGTGATTTGGTCAACTTTGTCACACCTGTGATGTTCTAGGTCTAAAATTACCGCCATAGGAAATTAATGAGTAAGTTACCCTTTTTGTTTGCAGTCAAATTTGGCCGGCCTGTTTTAACTGCTCTTATATCAACACCAAATCCATAAATCACCACCAGATTTTGTTTGACACATTTTTGCGCCCCTAGAGACATGAAACGAAATTTGGTGATGTATGGTTTTTGCGTTACAGTAATATAAGAACAGGTAAAACAAACACTATAATGAAATAAGGGTGGTAGCAACACCACGCTGTTGAGGAGAGAGTCACCTGAGTTCTGTCCAGAGACAGCGGGGGAACGGAGAGGTTCTAGAGAGTTCCGTCAGGAGGCGTGCTCTGGGCTACTCTCACAGCTGAGTAGATGGTTTCTGAGAGGGCAGAGAGATGGGAGATGAACGGAGCGGTTAGTAGAGAGGAAGGAGTGTTGTGCGTCTGAAGGAGGATGACAGGATAAGTTTCTCACCCTCCGTCCTCTTAGGGCTCCTTTGTTTCCTCTCCTTCCCTTCAGCCTGGGCGTGCGTCACTTCAGCTTCAACTGGGCCACAAAGAACATTGTGAGCCATTATTATTATTAGTGTGACAATGAGCACTGTCAAGGCAAATTAATGTGTGCGTGCGTGCTTGCGTGTGTGTGTGTGTGTGTGTGCATGCGTGCGAGTGCGCACGCGCGCCTGTCTTCTTGTGGATGTTTGTGTGTGTGTGTGTGTGTGTGTGTGTGTGTGTGTCTACTTGCCTCTTATGGGTGGTGTCATGTTTCTGTATTCGATCTGAGCGTAGGTCAGGTCATCTGCGACGGCAACAGCTCGTTCTGCACAAAACAAGTCTCTCTCAGGTCTCACTCACTTCCTAGACACAAGCGTTAACAGCCGCACATCTTATCTACCGACCACGTCTTGCTCTTTCAAAAAGTCACTGGAAACACCGTAATCAACTCAATGATACACAAGCGTGGTCTCCATCACACTCACCTCCAGATACAGGACAGCTGCAAGGCAACCTACAGTCCTGACAGTATCAGGACAATGACTGAACTTTGAGTTTTGAAGGTTTCTAAGGTCATAGTTTGGTCCAAAGATCTGAGAGAATTCTCACACACACACACACACACACACATACATACACACACACACACACACACTTTGTAAGGGTATACAAAACGGACCTTTTTTCTTGAGACAGAATCGCAACACTGCGGTTGAAATGCAGATGAGAGCGATGATCACAGCCACTCCCACGATCACAATCAGGGATCGGGAGGAGTTACAGCCTGGTCCTACGGGCACAGGGAAGATCGTTATGAGATACAAGACAAAGTCCCCCAGAGAGGACAACATGTGAAGGAATGATGAAATAGTGATGAAAACAGTCAGGAACAGCGACTACATAGCAGATACAGTCGATAGATCCAGATTAGAGTTGAAATTTACAGTAGATCACACAGTGAAGAGACATTTCTTAACACAGTTCTCATGAATATGCAGCGACAAAGTGGATACATCACTACTGCAGGATGGGAAAGCAATGTGGAGACACTTGAACATTCCATTGTCCTAATTGTTTTAATCCTCTAAAACAGGCATTCCCAAACTGAGCGGGCCTCCCCTGGGTGGCCCCAAATAAATTCAGGGGAGACGCGGAGGGATGGTTAGAAAAGAAATTTCATTTTTGAATTTTCTATGGTTTTTATGAATGAAACATGATTTTAAAGGCCAGAAGATCGAAATAAATAATGGGAGAGATGTATACTAAATTTGTGGATAGTGCAGAGAGAGCCTACCCCCGCAGGCATGAATGTATTGTGCGAAAACGTCATAACGTTAACTAGCAACAGGTGCCACGCACCTGGCAAAATGGACAGATTTGGGGGGTTGGGGGGGGCGCGGGCGTGTCACTGTTTTCAGAGGGGAGGCCCACATTGATGGAGTTTGGGAACCCATGCTCTAAAACGTTAAGAGGTTAAAACCTTCACGGGGGCGTGTCTCAGCTCTTATCCCCAGCCAGCTGGCAGGTGATTTCTCGCTAGCATAGCCACACATGTAGAACCCCTCATCTGCCTTGGTGACAGCAGGGATGCACATCTCTCTTGCAACCCCAGCCTTGACGATGGAGCCATCTTTGTAGAAGTCCGCTCTCAAATCTTTGTGGACACAGCGCAGAGTTACATTGTCTCCCGCGTTGACCGGATGACTGGGAATCTCCAAGATTACACGATTATCTGTGTGGACAGAGATGCAGCATAATGAAGTAGCTTGGTGGTGAAGTCCTCCATTTTTGTTGACAAGTAAACACGTGAACTGGAACTAGTAGAGTGTAGTACAGTAGGTGACACATACCAGTCACTGTAATGTTAATGGCATTGCTGTATTTTCCAGATCCAGACTCGCACCAGTACACCCCAGTCTCATAGATATGTATGTTACTTAAGTTGCTTGTAATCCTTCCATCACTATCCACAGACGGACACTCAGACAGTGATTCTTGGAGTTTGAACATCATGATCTTCCATCCTGTAGAGTTAGCCTGTACCTCACAGCTCAGCACAACATGGTCACCAGCGAAATGTTGCAATCTGTTGGGGCTGACGCTCAGAGAGGCTGGAGTTGACGGATCTGAGACAGAGAGAAAGAGCTGAGAGGAGGCTTTTCACACTTAGAGTGGTTTCCGGAAGGTTGTGCACATCCTTTTAGTGCTGACGCAGGACAAAAAATTAACACTTCAAAAATTGGACGGTCCTCACAACCACTCCACCATGTTTTACTGTTGCTAAAAACATTTTTCGACCTGACAAAGACCAACTCTGGTCGAAACGTTGTGTTTTTAGCACAATAAAACGTGCAGCAGTAGACCTAGCTGTTGTGTGGACACTCACACCAGAGAGCTGCCAACTGGAGGGACTGTATGTGAATTCATCTGCGCCCAGGGAGACCTGACCTTCTTGTTATCACTATACAAGTTGCCTCTAGCCAATCACTTTCAATCTAGATGGTCCGTGTGCAAGTAAATGGTTTCTGCATAGCAACAACAACCGTTCCGAACACTCCTCTTCAGTTATCATGACGAATCTATATGTGGTTATGAGTGAACTTGTGTTGCTTGGCAATTAGATGCTTGTGATTAAGTTGTCCGTGTCAGTCTGCTACAGAACCGCCCAACCAAGTCTGCCAGAGGGTGTCCCGCCAGTCCAGAGCAATTATCTAGCTTTCATACTGAGGTTTGCTTAAAGGGTGGACCATAGCAGACTGATGTGGATCACTTTCTGCCAGTGTGAAAGGTCCCTTTAGACCGAGAGAGAAGGGCATGGTCAGCGTGACGAGACTCACCGGCCACCCAGATCAGCTGAAGGTTGCTGTAGTGGTCTTCGGGCTCTTTCTTAGCTCCACACATGTAGACGCCTGAGTGGGAGACTCCAACAGGACTGAGGGAGTAGGAGTCTCCCGTAGCTGGTAGCAGCTCTACATGGTAGTGACCAATGTGGTGATGCACTGTGTCCTGGCTGCTGTGGACAAGCCGGTAGAAGGAGATTGTCCAGTCTGGAGACCCGTCTGGAGACACACAGCTCAGGGTCACAGAGTCTCCCACAGTCAGCCATCCTGAAGAGGACACAGTCAGAGACACAGCGGACCCCGCTAGGCAGGGGAGAGAGGAGGATCAGCACACAACAGGACAGAATGCTTATTGAAAAAACTGTGTAATATATATAATATATATGTATATATAAAATATTTGGCTGCCACTTCAAAACTATTAATTGTTATTATACATAGTTCTCCATAGTGGTTAAATTTTTTTAAATATATATATAATAATAATAATAATAATAATAAGGCAAGGCAAGTTTATTTGTATAGCACATTTCGGCAACAAGGCAATTCAAAGTGCTTTACATAACACATTGAGGAAGAAATCTATGATGTACTTTGGGCTGTTTTGGAGGCAGTGTTGCTTGCAGTACTGATGGGGAAGTAATGCGTTTGTGTTTATTGCCTATTGCAAAAATGTACTGTATCACACCAGTAATACATCAAAGCGCACTGTGCTTTGTCCAAGGGTTTCAGGTTAAAACATACTTTTACTCTAATAATAATAATAATAATATAATTTTAGAAAGTTTATTTGCCATGTGTTACAAGTACAGATACAGGTACTGTACTTGGGGATGATCTGTAGAGTAAAAGTAAGGTTTAACCTGAAACCCTTGGACAAAGCACAGTGCGCTTAGATGTATTACTGTACATTTTTGCAGTACATTTTACAATAGTACATTTACTGTACAGTACATTTTTGCAGTACATACGGTACATTTTTGTATAGGCAATAAACACGAACGCACTTCCCCATCAGTACTGCGAAGCAGCACTGCCTCCAAAACAGCCCACAGTACCTCACAGATCTCTTCCTCTATGTACAACCCATAGATCACACTTCATGATAGTCTGCAGACCCTCTGCCTCAACAAGACAAGTATATCAACCTACTATCAACTGCAACTCTGTTGATATGTAACAACTGGTTAATTTGGAGTTAGTGGATATTTAGTTGAATGTTTAAGTTAGTTGAGCATCTGCAGATCATCAATATGAGGCCCCTGAAATAAAGTGTTAGGTCCTACTAAGCACCACTGTGTGTGGTCAGTGCATGAAGGACATTAGACCAGTGAATATCAGTCACCTTCCTTCCGGGTGCGTCCCAGGGTGAAGGCCAGGCCAACACACGCTACTGGACAGGGCAGAGAAATGAGACATGGTCACAGTGTTTACCGGCGCAATTATTCTCTGGTTCTGTAAAGTAACAAGGTTACCT
>NC_140245.1:5393798-5411298 GCF_949987555.1 Borostomias antarcticus
TATATATTTCACCTCACATCTCACATAAATGTTACATCCATGTTATTGGACATGTTGTTTGTAGATGTGGTTAGGACCCCCCTTCTTCCCGTTGGCCCTAATAATGACGTCAAGTGATGTCATCATTGTCAGACACATCTGCCCCCCATGTACTGTACCTCCCCTTCTGTTAGACATGTTGTAGAGGAGTAACGTTACATTAACAAATCTTTTCAATATATAAATCCTGTAAAAATGTTATTTTATATCTGTTTCTTTACTTTTGGTTTTGAAAAGGTTTGGGGTTTCTTTTGTGGGCATGGCAGCACTTTCTGTACTCTGACCAATAAACACTTCTTTTAGGATCCACATGTCTCTCAGTCTTCCATGTGTGTGTCTGTCTGTCTGTCTGTGTCCTGTAGCCTTCTGAGACCATCCTGATCTCACGAACTCACATTCTGTTTCTCTCGCGAATCAGTCTGGATACTTTCCAAAGACGTCCGTTTGTGCTAGATCAGAAAACGATCAGCGTTCTAAGAGGAAATACATACAGCTATGCTAGGTCGCCAGGTTAAGCCCCCTGTGAGGTCTATGCCTGTGGTCTAGTCTACTTCAGGTGCAGGTGAATTTTGTGGAGTGTGTATAAAAATGGATATATATAATGCAAACGAGGGCTATATATACATATTATGTATATATAGCCCTCGTTTGCCCACATCACTACATAAACAGAAAATTAATGGAATTTTTATTATCTAATCTGAATACTTTTGGATTACTTCAAAATAAACAATTGAATAGATTGCACCTTACTATATACTGTAAGTACTAGAGTATTTACTAAGAAAATTGATGCAGTCACAAAAACAATTGTTCCACAAATACTCTTTTTTACTCTTTAATCATCTCAATTTGCAATCAACAATTGCAAATAAAACATTTTGCATACGCATTTACAGTTGGTCAAATCAAATTGCCCTTACAAAAACATTCTGGCATAAACGTCTACTGGTGTATTACTGTATTGTTTCTTTTGTTCAAGGCCACAGGGAGGAGTATGCTATTGTCGTGCAAGAGGAGCACTTCCTCAAATTGTTCATCTGTCAAGCAGTTCCTCTGGAGCATAAAGCACCATGACTGAAGAGCCACTCAACAGGTGCACTCGAGGATAAGATGGTGTTGTATTTAAGGAAGAGCCTCTTCACCTTGGAACGTCATTAAGGCAGTCCAGACTCCCTCTAGACAGCCCTACCGGACTTCATCAGCAACACCACCTTTGTCATTTGAGTTTCAAGGTCCAAAACGGAAGAAACCCTCTTCTGACAGTGAAGAATTCATGCTGCTGTTGTAGGACCCAACATCATCAACTGGATCCAGGCGGGTTGCCTCTGACAGCAAGACTGCATGCATTTCCTCTCTTTCAGCTTCCTGAAACCACCACCACAAGCACACCTATAGTTGCTGCTGCAGTCTTTGCATCGCGAGAGCTGACCAACTGTGCAAAGCGTGCTTCTATAGCAGTCAGGATGGGGCAATGACATCAGAGAAGAAGCGTGCTCTCTTCCCACATGGCTTCTTCATCAGATGAGTCTAATTAGTGGGGAGATCAGCTTTCCAAAGAGGCATTTATTTTCTCCTGGCAGAACATTCCATCTTGACTCAGCACGGTTTTTCTCTTTGTTGAGTCCAAACAGAAAAAATGACCAAACAGAAGACGAAGTGTGGATTGGGACGGCAGGGGTCTGTGTTTTGAGAAAGGGGAACCAGACTGTTCTTCTGAGCTCTAGAGGGTGGGGGTTGAAGATTGAAATATTTTAAAGATGCAATCAAAAATGTAATCAAGCCTCCTTGACAAAATGTAACTATAATCCAACTACACATTTTTCCGAATGTAATCTGGGTTGATTATAGTTACTTATTTTTTCGTAATCTGATTACGTAATCCCGATACATGTAGTCAGTTACTACCCAACCCTGATCATCAGGGGCTAGTCCGTGGAGGTACTGTAGGGGCACTGAGGGGCTTGATTTGTAGATTTACTGGATGGTGTTCACAACACTAGTAGAGTACAGCTATTTCAGTGTTCCTGCATATCTACTGGATGGGATTTGAGGAGCAGGTAGAGTCCTACCAGGTACAGCTCCAGGGTTAGGATTAGAGTCCGGAGGGCCAGAGGTCGGAGATGGCACTGGCATTTGCTTCAGACATGAAGACCTGCTGCTTCCATGGTTGATGTTAGAATAGCATCAGCCCTTCCACATCCTCCCCCTGGAAATGACATGGTCCGGGCTGCAGCGCACGTGAGCGCCCCTTACTGGGTGAGGCACATAACTACACACCCATCCCACCCAGAATAGTTTTATTCTATTAGATTATATTATTTTCTACCCTATTCATGTATATTATTTTATTTTCTATTCAAGTCTATCATTTTATCTTAGTTTCTATTCTACTACTGTATCTTCTATTCTATACCTCTAACCAACTGTTTTAGAAAGGAGTCTTCTGTAATCCAGAGCAGAGATGTTGGAGGTGACTGCTGTAGTATAGTGTACAGTAAACCATCCTGTTGTCTTCTGCAGCTATAGATTGAGGAGGAGGAGGAGTAAAGCCTCAAGGATGCTGGACACAGATTCCTTCACCTGCCCACAAGAGACCTTTATTTTCCATTATATTATATATTCCACAAATGTACTTTTCACAAAGCTGGCTAAATAAAAACATCATACACAACCAGCTTTTTTCTTATTTTTGCCTATGCTATTGAGCTGCAGTTGGTTTCACCTGCTGCAATAGTGAAATGTAGCACTCCCTCCTCTCCCCTTCTCTCCTCTCCTCCCCTCCTGCAGCCTTGGGACTGAGACAGGCTCGGAGGTCGTTAGCTGCTTAATGTGTTTTCCAGACGTTCGATAGCTCCGGAATGTCTTCCGGAATGGCAGACATGAGACTCTGGGAGTAAAAGGAAATTCATATCGACGGCAACAAATGCTTCATATTGAGTCAGTTCACAGTTGGAGGGTGTCTCGTCTTCCGACCACTAGGGGGCAGTCCCGAACTAAGAGACTGGAGAACAGGGCTGAGATGCTATCCTGCTCTGCCTCTTTCCTCTGGGATACTGTGAATGTGTGTGTGTGTGTGTGTGTCTGCATGTATGTGAATCGCGACCCTAAGCCCTTCCAGAAGCAGCAGCCTCCTGTCACAACCGTCCATCCCTACAGAGTGATTGAACTGAGAACACTGTTTATGGACCTATAACTGTTACCTCAATCCTCCTCTCCACCTCCCCCCTCCCCAACACCTGCACAGGCCTTGAGGCTACAGTGACCCTCTTGTGTATATATATACATATACACACACACACACACACACACACACACAAATCAACTTCTATGTCGGAGGTTGTAAAAGCAGGGATCTATCACTGGGCTTTTAGTGTTACTCCAAGTCAGCGACCAGAGCATTGTGAGCCAGCACACATACAACCACAACCACACACACACACACAAACACCATGCAACACTGCACACAGTACAATTCACATCACGTATAGTTCTACCGCCCCGCTCCGCCTCGCCAGTAGTCATTCCGTTAATGACGGCACACCTCCACCACTGACTGGGCCAAGCGGTCATTATCGCCAGATTAATGTGTGTTGCAGGGCCGTCTTAAACACACATCTAACATAATGGATTAATAGATTAAAAGAGGCGCGTGCGTGCACACACACACACATCGCCCATTAGCACGTGGCAGCTCCCCGTTTCCACCTCTCTATTTATCTCCCTTCGTTTACGGGCTCTGTCGTTCCCCTGGCAACCTGCCTCCTCTACGAGCTTGTCAGCGCGTCCGCTGGTTAATTGTAGGATCTGTGACAGCTCTGGGCGGCGGTGTGTGGGAACTCCTCTCCGATTGGACCGTTTCCTGGCTGGCCGCTGTGATGACAGCCCTGAGGCTCCAGCCCGGTCGTCCCTGTGGAGAGGTCATGTGACAACATATACAATACAAAACCATACAACTTTATTGGAATTTGTCCAGGGGTCAAACGGCCAAGAGCTCTTCCCCTCTTCATCTCATCGACATGCTGCTCCTCGCACACGGTAGATGAGCATCATCTCCGCTGTTGTAGGAGACTGATTATACAACCGTCGGTCGTTGATCCAGACAATCAACAGGTTTATTTCATTACCAGTCGCAATAATGGATCAACTTCCAGCAGCATCCAGCATCACGGTTCTCCAGGCTGTAGGATCAACGCTTCCCACAGAGCAGGTATACCAGTTGGGGTTTGGACCGCTGACCCTCTACATGGACACCCAAACCTCCAATCCAAAGAGGTATTCCCTGAGGTCTGGCAGGGGGTATTCAGGGTGGAGTGGAGGCAGGGCTGTTCTGCTGTGCAGTCCTAGTCACAGAGAGGAGAGCCCTCGTCTAACAGATGTTATTACCCAGTTGTTAGCTCTTAACAGAGAGGATGTGACAGGGGATTACCCTCATTAGCACTATTCTATTCTTAAACCCCCGTTCTCCCTCCTCCCCTCCAGCCTCCCCCCTCCTCCCCTCCTCTCTCCCCGGCCTTTCTCCACCCCCACTCCTCCCCTCCTCCTCCTCCTCCCCTCCTCAGCAAAATCTCCCCTGGTGGAGAGCAGCATGGGGATACTCTCACTCCCCTCTCACGCCTCCTCTGCCAAGTCACTCTAAAGTGCTTCTTTACAGCCATTTTACCACTTAGAGAGCCACTGGAGACCAGCTGGGGGGAAATGGCTGCTGGGTAATGTCCAGGCAGCATAAGGCTGAATAACTGGACTGTTTCTATTCAAGGTTACTGCGGCAGCTGATTCATTGCGAACAATTTTGTCTTGACGCATTTTAGAGTTGAGGGGTTTCGGCTATGGGTGAATCTGAATATGGATTCTTAAAGAGCAACAGGAAATTGCTTTTCTGTGGGCAGATAAGAGCCAACATCAACATTATACCCAAAGTAAAGTGAAAGGTCAAAACATAAGATCGCTGTAGAAGCTCTCTTAGCTACAGTACTGGTGGAGACTGTTATACAGGGCTGCCTGCTGTCAGATCTGACGAAGCCCTTCCTGGGAGAAACATTATATGTGTTTAGTTTTAGGGTAAATTAAAGCACGGACAGACAGCTTACTGTGTGCAGACTTTTATCTTTTGTCGTAATGTCTTTGATTGGCCCAGCCTGACTTGATCCCCATCGAACATCTCTGGAGAGACCTGAAAATAGCTGTGCACCAACGCTCCCCATCCAACCTGATGGAGCTTGAGAGGATCTGCAGAGAAGAATGGGAGAAACTGCCCAAAAACAGGCGTGTTGAGCTTGTAGTGTCATACCCAAGAAGACTTGAGGCTGTAATCGCTTCCAAAGGTGCTTCAACAAAGCACTAAGTTATGGGTGTGAACATGTATGTAATACAAGCTTTGACAATTAATAAATGTGCTTTTTTTTCCTGAAAGCCTGTTTTCGCTTTGTCTTTATGGGGTATTGTGTGTAGATTTTTGAGCAGAAAAATTAACTCCAATCTAATTTAGAATAAGTCTGTAATGTAACAAAATGCTGAAAAGGTGAAGAGGTGCTGTATAGACTAGCTGTATATTGATTGATTGATTGATTGAGTTTATTTATGGATCGGGTAAAAACAGTAATCCAAGGGATGACATGTGAAAGTGTAAACACCTATTTATATATGTGCTGTATAGCACTGCTGTATAGACTAGCTGTATAGGACTGCTGTATAGACTAGCTGTATAGGACTGCTGTATAGACTAGCTATATAGACTAGCTGTATAGGACTGCTGTATAGACTAGCTGTATAGACTAGCTGTATAGGACTGCTGTATAGGACTGCTGTATAGACTAGCTGTATAGGACTGCTGTATAGGACTGCTGTATAGGACTGCTGTATAGACTAGCTGTATAGGACTGCTGTATAGACTAGCTGTATAGGACTGCTGTATAGACTAGCTGTATACACTAGCTGTATAGGACTGCTGTATAAACTAGCTGTATAGGACTGCTGTATAAACTAGCTGTATAGGACTGCTGTATAGACTAGCTGTATAGGACTGCTGTATAGACTAGCTGTATAGGACTGCTGTATAGACTAGCTATATAGACTAGCTGTATAGGACTGCTGTATAGACTAGCTGTATAGACTAGCTGTATAGGACTGCTGTATAGGACTGCTGTATAGGACTGCTGTATAGACTAGCTGTATAGACTAGCTGTATAGGACTGCTGTATAGGACTGCTGTATAGACTAGCTGTATAGGACTGCTGTATAGGACTGCTGTATAGGACTGCTGTATAGACTAGCTGTATAGGACTGCTGTATAGACTAGCTGTATAGGACTGCTGTATAGACTAGCTGTATAGACTAGCTGTATAGGACTGCTGTATAAACTAGCTGTATAGGACTGCTGTATAAACTAGCTGTATAGGACTGCTGTATAGACTAGCTGTATAGGACTGCTGTATAGACTAGCTGTATAGGACTGCTGTATAGACTAGCTGTATAGGACTGCTGTATAGACTAGCTGTATAGGACTGCTGTATAAACTAGCTGTATAGACTAGCTGTATAGGACTGCTGTATAGACTAGCTGTATAGACTAGCTGTATAGGACTGCTGTATAGACAAGCTGTATATGACTGCTGTATAGACTAGCTGTATAGACTAGCTGTATAGGACTGCTGTATAGACTAGCTGTATAGACTAGCTGTATAGACTAGCTGTGTAGAGTACTTCCTGTATACTGTAGGACTGCTGCATGTTCGGTACTGTAACTCCAAACCCGTGAAACTGACAGGTTTGTTAGAGCAGAAATGTTGTCATTTTCCATCAGCAGCTCTCTCTTCTACACTCTGTCCGTTTCTCTCTGGGCTGAACGGCAACGCCAGCAGAACTCCTGATCCGGCCCGGCCTGTCTCAGTCGGCGCCAACTCCACCCGGATTTTTCAATTAACTATGAGCTGCCTCCAGAACCGGGGAGCAGAGGAGGACAGAAAGCCACTTTCGGGTTTGGCATAGAGGAGAGAGTTAGTAGCACGCTTGTCTACCATCGATTTCCAATACCACAGTCCTTCACATACGGATAGGAGACTGTACTGCAGCTCTGATATCATATCTCTCTGGTGGAGAGACTACAGGTTCTCTCTCTACGCAGGACCAATGCTTCACGCTCGCACGCACGCACACACACACACACACAGTTGGCAGTTGAACCCCAGAGCTGAGCCACAGAAGACAGGAGAGCTCTTTCATTCACTTGGCCTTTATTCAGTCTGCTACATTCCACCCTGTCTGCCAGGCCTAGTCCACCATCCCAGCAGACACACACTAATAATAATAATAATAATAATAATAATAATAATAATAATAATAATAATAATAATAATAATAATAATTCATAAAAGCAGCATAATCATCATCTTCATCATCATCATCATCATCACGACTATCATCATCATCTCCCAAGGTTGAATGTATTACCTGAACGTAACCGTTAAGATCAATTTAAAAGTAACTAGTTCACGATAAATAAACACAGTCATCATCATCACCATCATCATCATCATCATCATCTACACTCACAATAAAATATAGGATACAAACTCAGAAGTAAAAAAGTGACTCAAGCTTCTTAAAAGAAAAATAATGATTGGTGTGTGTGTGTGTGTGTGTGTTGTGTCTGCGTGTGTACACACTTCCACTGGTTAGCCTCCACAATCAGATAAGCAGAGAACAGTGAGTGTGTGTGTGTTTGTGTGTGTGCCTACTACTTCCTGTGTGGATCCACTAAACTAGAACTAGGTCCAGTCAGATTAGAACTGGTGAGTTCTGTTGGTCCTTCAGACCCAGACCAGGACCAGACCAGACCAGACCAGACCAGACCAAGACCAAGACCAAGACCAAGACCAAGACCAAGACCAAGACCAAGACCAAGACCAAGACCAGGACCAGACCAGGACCAGACCAGACCAGACCAGACCAGACCAGACCAGACCAGGACCAGGCCAGTAAAGAATCCCTGGTTGTGGGTGTGTGCTGGGCTGCAGCAGCCTCAGCCTCCAGAGCAGTGATATGGTAGTTATGGTTGAAGGCCTCCAGGGATATAAGTGTGCTTTTCTGGTCACAGTTCTGACTCCAGCCAGCAGGGAGAGCCATCCCTCTTAACACCGACCCTTCCCCAGGCCACCTCCAAAATCCACCCCTGCACTACATGGTTGCCTGGACAACCACTGGAGCTGTCAGTAATTCGTGAAGTCCAAATCAGGTCTAGTTCGGGTCCGAACCCAAACCCTCGTCCAATCAAAAAGCTCAACTGGCATGACCATCCATCCATCCATCCAGCTACAGCGCCTCTCCTTCCCCCACCTCTCGTCCCTCCATGGCGGTGGTTCTGGGTTGGGGTTCTGGTCCGGGCGGGTCACTGGTACTGGAGGTAGTTCTTGAGGGCTTGGGGGAGGGGCAGGCTCTGGATCTCCTGGAGGCGGTCTCGGCCCAGGGCGAGGCGTGCCGCCCGCCTGCACAGGTCTGTCAGGGGGAGGGGCTCCGCTGGAGGACAGAAAGAGGTTGGGGTTAGTCTGTGATGTCATAAGGGTCATGAGGTCGACATAAGAGTTCAGCTTGTATGACGAGACACACGGGCAGGCAGGACACATTTAGGGATGTGTGTGCGTGTGTGTGTGTGTGTGTGTGTGCGCGTGTGTGTGTTTGTCTAACGACCTGCTAAAACCATCCACAAACACCTTATTCTCCTAGCCTCTTATGATTGGTTTAATCACATCACACAGCTGAGTGGAGGACAGGACCCAGCATAATGACCTTTGACACCCCCCCCCCGCCCCAGGGCACACAGACAATGGTGGGGAAAGATGGAGAGAGAGAGAGATGAAAAGAGTTCATGCGACTAGGGTCTTGCACGCTATCAAGTATTTAATGGGATGTTTTAGCTGCTCCACCAATCAAAGCCTCACATTTACCCTGTCCCAAACCAACCATTAAGGCCCATCTCCAAGACCACGCACCCACACACACACACACACACACAAACACAAATATAGCACATACACACAAATCAAAAACGGATAAAGGAAAAAAAACTAAATAAACACTCGTTAAAATGCCATACACACAAACAGCTTCCACAGGAGAGGGAGACTCAGTGAGTTAGCTAATATTTGAGCAGCCTCCCAGTGCTGCTACACGCTTATTTACAGAAGAGACAGGCGGCTTTCAGCTGCCTCTAGCACACGTCAACTCAATACCCTGCTGAATCACACACAGGGGGAAAGGAGAGGGGAGGGGGGGAGAGGAGGGGAGAGATGGGGAGAGGTGTTTGTTTGTGTGTGTGTGTGTGTGTGTGTGTGTGTGTGTGTGTGTGTGTGTGTGTGTGTGTGACAATGACCGACTCGCTACAGAGAAAAGAACAGGAGAGGGAAAGGGAGGAGGAGAGAGGGGGATGAGAGGAGAGAGAGGGATGAGAGGAGAGAGAGGGATGAGAGGAAGAGAGAGGGGGATGAGGAAGGGAGGAGAGGCTGAGGACAGAGGGATGAGAGGAAGGGAGGAGAGGCTGAGGACAGAGGGATGAGAGGAAGGGAGGAGAGGCTGAGGACAGAGGGATGAGAGGAAGGGAGGAGAGGCTGAGGACAGAGGGATGAGAGGAAGGAGATTAAACAAAGAAAATGAATGGAGAAGAGAGGCTTTGCATTGCTAATGTATTTTTTTTAAAGTTTCAAACGCACGCACTTCTGTTGACCAGTGGGAGGGGGGGTCGTTCTCTGCGCATACACACGTGTGTATTTGTGGATTGTAATATGTCTGTTGGCTTCACATGGTATCTGTCACAACAAGGAAATAAACTTGCGACATTAATAACCAGTGTGTGTGTGTGGGGGGTGAGGTGAGATAGAAAGGGGGGGGGGGGGGTGAGGTGAGATAGAAAGAGAGGGAGAGAGACAGGGGGAGAAAGGGAGAGAGAGGGAGAGAGACAGGGGGAGAGAGGGAGAGAGACAGGGGAGAGAGACAGGGGGATAGAGACAGGGGAGGGGTAGAGAGACAGGGGGAGAGAGGGAGAGAGACAGGGGGAGAGAGAGAGACAGGGATAGAGAGGGAGAGAGACAGGGGAGAGAGGAAGAGAGACAGGGGAGGGGTAGAGAGACAGGGGGAGAGAGGGAGAGGGACAGGGGAGAGAGGGAGAGAGAGGGAGAGACAGGGGGAGAGAGACAGTGATAGAGAGGGAGAGAGAGGGAGAGAGAGAGGAGAGAGGGAGAGAGACAGGGAGAGAGACAGGGGGAGAGAGACAGGGGGAGAGAGACAGGGGGAGAGAAAGAGAGACAGGGGGAGAGAGGAAGAGAGAGGGAGAGAGAGGAAGAGAGAGGGAGAGAGACAGGGAGAGAGACAGGGGGAGAGAGTGAGAGAGACAGGGGGAGAGAGAGAGAGAGACAGGGGGAGAGAGGAAGAGAGAGGGAGAGAGAGGAAGAGAGAGGGAGAGAGACAGGGGGAGAAACTCCAAGCAGCCTCACTCACAACACCATCACTCTCTCACAGGAGACAACTTTTGGAGGGGAGACCACTGCTGGGAGGGAAAGGGGGGGAGCATGACACAGAGCAGGTCCAGGGGAGGAGACTGCAGATAAAGCAGATAAGAGAGAGAGAGAAAGAGAGAGAGAATGAGATTAAACAGGGGTTTACACAGCTAAGTGCATCAGCTCTCCTGGAGGGAGAAGAAAAGCGTCTTGCCGACCCTGACTAGGTCCGGGAGCAGTGGGAGGAGGAGTGGGGAGGGTCGGGTTTGAAACCGAGGGGGAGGAGGAGGAAGGAGAAGGACTGGTTTGGTCAGCCCGACAGCCCAAGTGACGGTCATGTGATGGTCATGTGATACTGCGTACAGTACTACACACACAGGCTGGCTGAGAGGGACTGATCCCGTGGCAGATCACCAGGGGCAGAAGGAGCTCACCTGGGAATGAAGCTCAGAGCCACCCAACCCTCAGAGAGAGAGAGAGAGAGAGAGAGAGAGAGAGAGAGAGAGAGAGAGAGAGAGGACTGGGGGGGGGGGGTCGAGGGAGGGTCAGGGATTGGATGGTGACTCCGTGGAGAACTCGCACTCAAAGGCTCAGCACCAATAACAGCTTAAGCTAACGGCGCTTCGTTGCCTCTGCACTAAGCCTAGTGGAGCCATGGCCGCAGCACCAGCATCGGTGAGCTCCAACTGTGAGAGACACACCTGCTCACAACCAGCAGCCTTCAGCCTCAATCTCTGCTCTACCACACTACGCTGTGTCTTGCCATGGCTGTGTCCTTGTTCGTGAGAGGTTATACATTCTCGTTTCGATGAAATGAGAAAAAAGGACAAAAGATAAAATACTCAAAGGATTATCATGCCTATCACATAGATGCTGTATGTGCAGTAGGGATGCAAACAATTAATCGGAAATCGATTCATTGGTCGTTAAGGATTTGCTCGTGCATGTGAAATTTACTCGATCTACTATCAAACAACGTGGTAGCGAAGCAGCCATCTCGGGAGAAATGCAGAGAAATCAACAGCAGCATGTTTTGAGAAATGAAGTGGGCCAAGCAAAGCATTGTGTGGGACCACTTCGAAAAGAACTTGCAAATATTGTGATTCTGCGTACACGTACAACACGACAGCAATGCTCTATCACGAAGAACGTTCACTCGGATAAGTTGGCTCTCCTCTCGTCTCACCTGCAGCAAACCCACCATCGGCTCAGTGTTTGCGAGGAGGAGCTGTGACGCGCAGCAGGCAGAAAAAAATAACCCAGTCCGTCTGTAATAAAGCGAAGATTAAGAAAAAAAAAAGCTTTTGGTATTGTTCGGAAATGTGTGTATTTTAATTACAATTAATCGATTGATTGATCGTTAACATTACCAATAATCGATTCATGGACGTGCCGACAATTTGTAACTCTAATGTACAATAACCAGATGTTCACTTGATGGAAATATACACAGCGCTCACCCCATGGGCATACTAACTAATCACTTAATTAATGAATCCTGTATTCACAACGTGCTTGACTTACCTAAGATAATAGGAATTATATAGATAGAATCAATTTCCATCAATTATAGATAAATGATACATAATGAATGGGAACCATTCTCCATTAAAACAACCCTGCTGGGCCCAAAGACTATCGTTGTCAGTCTAGCTTCTGTTGCCAGTTTCTCCCTCTCTCCCTCTCTCTCACCCAGAGTTGACGAGGAGCGGGTTTAGTCTTAACCTGGTAAGGGTATTGGGTTTGGTGTTAACCTGGTAAGAGTAATGGGTTTGGTGTTAATCTGGTAAGGGTATTGGGTTTAGTCTTAACCTGGTAAGAGTATTGGGTTTGGTGTTAACCTGGTAAGAGTAATGGGTTTGGTGTTAATCTGGTAAGAGTATTGGGTTTGGTGTTAACCTGGTAAGAGTATTGGGTTTGGTGTTAACCTGGTAAGGGTATTGGGTTTGGTGTTAATCTGGTAAGAGTATTGGGTTTGGTGTTAATCTGGTAAGAGTAATGGGTTTGGTGTTAATCTGGTAAGGGTATTGGGTTTGGTGTTAATCTGGTAAGGGTATTGGGTTTGGTGTTAATCTGGTAAGGGTATTGGGTTTGGTGTTAATCTGGTAAGGGTATTGGGTTTGGTGTTAACCTGGTAAGAGTATTGGGTTTGGTGTTAATCTGGTAAGAGTATTGGGTTTGGTGTTAATCTGGTAAGGGTATTGGGTTTGGTGTTAACCTGGTAAGAGTAATGGGTTTGGTTTTAACCTGGTAAGGGTATTGGGTTTGGTGTTAACCTGGTAAGAGTATTGGGTTTGGTGTTAATCTGGTAAGAGTATTGGGTTTGGTGTTAATCTGGTAAGAGTATTGGGTTTGGTGTTAACCTGGTAAGAGTATTGGGTTTGGTGTTAATCTGGTAAGAGTATTGGGTTTGGTGTTAATCTGGTAAGAGTATTGGGTTTGGTGTTAACCTGGTAAGAGTATTGGGTTTGGTGTTAATCTGGTAAGAGTATTGGGTTTGGTGTTAATCTGGTAAGAGTAATGGGTTTGGTGTTAATCTGGTAAGAGTATTGGGTTTGGTGTTAACCTGGTAAGAGTATTGGGTTTGGTGTTAATCTGGTAAGAGTATTGGGTTTGGGGTTAATCTGGTAAGAGTATTGGGTTTGGTGTTAATCTGGTAAGAGTATTGGGTTTGGTGTTAATCTGGTAAGAGTAATGGGTTTGGTGTTAACCTGGTAAGAGTATTGGGGGGAAAGGGTATTGGGTTTTGCATTAACCTGGTAAGGAAGTTAGATTTTCTCTCTAACCTGACTGTCATTGACAGCTATGCAGTCAATTCAGTTTCTCTAATGGCCATTTTTAAATGGTTTGAATTTGATAGTTGTGACTGTAAAGGCTTCCCTCTCTATTCCTCCCTCCCTCCCTCTCTCCCTCCTTCCCTCCCTCCCTTCCTCTCTATAAAAGGTGAGTGATTCATGTTTTATGATGTTATTAATCCCAGGGTTATTATAGCCCCCAGAGGTAGAATGGCAGCAGAGGCCAAAGTAGCAGGTAGAAGCATCACTCCTATTATTTCAATACACTATGACTCCTGTAACGGTGTGTTTACAGGTCTCTCTAAAAATCAAATCAGACAGCTGCAGCTGATTCAGAACGCTGCTGCTTAAGTCCTCACTAAGACTAAGAAAGTGGATCACATCACTCCAGTTCTGAGGTTCTTACACTGGCTTCCTGTCTGTCAAAGAATTGGCTTTAAAATACTGCTGTTGGTTTATAAAGCACTAAATGGTTTAGGGCCAAAATATATTTCTGATCTGCTGCTACGTTATGAACCATCCAGACCTCTCAGGTTGTCTGGCACAGGCCTGCTTTCTGTCCCCAGAGTTAAAACAAAATATGGAGAAGCAGCATTCAGTTTTTATGCTCCACATAATATGAATCTGGAACAAACTTCCAGAAAACTGCAGGTCTGCTGCAACTCTCAGTTCTTTTAAATCAAGACTGAAGACTTTTCTTTTTGCCGCTGCTTTTTATTAAATCAAATAATTATTCATTAGTACACTGCATTTTTGTATTTTATTTTTTTCCAGCATTTTGTTTTAAATATCCTTTTATAATGTATTTTTTTGTCATTTCGTTTTATATGACATTTTATAATGTCTTTCTTGCACTTGCTTTCAATGTCTCATGTAAAGCACTTTGAATTGCCTTGTTGCTGAAATGTGCAATACAAATAAACTTGCCTTGCCTTACACCTTCGCGCCCGTCTTGCCCCCCTCCCCCCAAAAAGGAGCCAAACGATCAAAAATGAGTAATTGGCTACTTGTGTTGAAAATAAAGAGTTGAAGTTGATTCTTGATGATTTTGTCTCTGCATTTTTGAATACCCAATTTAGTCTAATCGTTGCAATATGTGACAGTGGCACATATAGCATAAATTGGTCGGCCTACTGCAAAGTAGCATAGACACAGGAAGTGGTGGTGCTCATCTGTCACAAGTCCGCACCCCCAAATGTACATAAATCAGCCGCCAATGACTGGATGGCCGCCCATCAATCAGATAACACCCGCAGACCTTGAAATGTACCTTACCCAGATCAGTGATAGGTTCACCATCCATATCACATATTTATCAAACCCAGAATCAATGAAATTTGAAGATAGCTATGTGTGTAAGGTTAGCTAGACTAATGTATGATAGGGTGTTCTAGCTGCTGTGTTGATTTTCTCTTGGAAATGTGTTTGTTGGAGATTGGCCTACCTGGAATGTCAGTGTGGTTGCATCGCCGACAATGTTTAGCGCTATCTAGTAGGGCAGAGGAGTTTGCCGCACAGTGGGACTCAGAGCTGTCATTATTGCTAGGGTCGGAGGTTCCTTGTTGTGGTCTTGGTGGTCTACCCTAGCCCAGTGTGGTCTCAGGTTAGGTCTCTATACCCCAGATTTCAGATTTTTGTGTGCAAAATCCACAGATTTGCATTATGGAGTCCAAAATATTCCTCCGTGAGAAACCCTTGAAATCATATCAACAGTAGTCACAGAGCCAGTGCAACATTCTCAGGATTTTTGGAGAAGGGGGAGGAATATTCCTGCTCATATCTAACGAGGTAGCAGAGTAAAAGGACAACTTGATATCAAAACCAGAGTGGTGCGATCCATGCTGGTTAGATGCGGTAGGGTAGGGTAACACGACAGACTCACATAAATACTCAACTCTCACACCCACACACACACACAAACACACACTCTCTCTCTCTCTCTCTCTCTCTCACACACACACACACACACACACACACACAGTCATGTTAACCTTCTCAGTCTGCAGAGGTGACCCTGAGAGGGAAAAACACGTCATGCACTCTGTCCTAGTTGTAATAGTACACGGAGAGAGGCTCAATGTAAGTGTGTGTGAGAGAGAGAGAGAGAGAGAGAGAGAGAAAACTAGTACAGCCAGTCTGTTTTTTACTAATAACTTTTTTCCTGAGGAGAGTGTCATCGTGTCCACACCTCTACAAATTAGTCTCCACAATCAGCCAAGCAGAGAACAGCATCCCCCCACTGGTCAACAGAACAGTGTGTGTGTGTGAGAGAGAGAGAGAGAGAGAGAGAGAGAGAGAGAGAGAGAGAGTGAGTGTGTATGTGCGTGTGCGCCTGGAATCCTCTGTGTTGAGGTAAAGAACAGCCTGCCCTGAAGCGATGACATCACCCCCTACAGGAGCCTATAGGGAAACTGTAACAGTCAGGACGCCATAGCAACCGGTTCCTCACCACAACAGGCAGCACCTGGAGAACTCTGCTCTTTACTGTACTACACTAACCCTAACCCTGCCCTGTACTATACTAACCCTAACCCTACTCTGTACTATATTAACCATAACCCTGCTTTGTACTATGCTAACCCTGCCCTCTACTATACTAACCCTAGCCCTGCTCTGTACTACATTAACCCTAGCCCTGCTCTGTACTACATTAACCCTAGCCCTGCTCTGTACTATACTAACCCTAGCCCTGCTCTGTACTATACTAACCCTAGCCCTGCTCTGTACTACATTAACCCTAGCCCTGCTCTGTACTATACTAACCCTAGCCCTGCTCTGTACTATAATAACCCTAGCCCTGCTCTGTACTACATTATCCCTAGCCCTGCTATGTACTATACTAACCCTAGCCCTGCTATGTACTACATTAACCCTAGCCCTGCTATGTACTATACTAACCCTAGCCCTGCTATGTACTATACTAACCCTAGCCCTGCTATGTACTATACTAACCCTAGCCCTGCTATGTACTATACTAACCCTAGCCCTGCTATGTATTGCACCACACCGTTGGCTCCCATGTGCTTATGGGATGATGTCACAGGCACAACCAACCTAAAAACATGATGAGGAGGCAGGAGATCCTGTCCTGGAAAGAGCTTCTTACTCCTGCATTAGGACATCTGCATGGTCGAGGGAGAATGGGGATGAATTTGATTTCACAGACACTGATGGATAAGAGGTGTGTGTGTGTGTTCCTCTTCCACTCTCCATCCATCTCTCCATCCTCCCCTGCCACAGGGTGTGCCACAGGGCCTCGACAACAAGACAATCAGCTAAGGTCTGCTCCTGACAGATGATGACACACAGCCATGTCTTCACACTCTCCCTCTCGCTCGCTCTTACACAAAACAGTGAACAATCTCTCCCTCTCCTCAGTCGGTCTTTCCATCTCTCTCTCCTTCTCTTTCTCTGCCATAATAAGCTTACTCTCCTCCCCTTCCCGGCGATAAACATCTTGTGAGATTGACAGCTAACCCTAGCAGCTTGTGAGATTGACAGTCACCGTTTAGGAGCTGGGGGCGGGGCTTATGTGGGGCCAGGCTGAGCTGGGGGGCAATGCTGGAGCAGGGCTGGGGAAGGGGTTGAGCTGGGGGGCAATGCTGGAGCAGGGCTGGGGAAGGGGTTGAGCTGGGGGGCAATGCTGGAGCAGGGCTGGGGAAGGGGTTGAGCTGGGGGGCAATGCTGGAGCAGGGCTGGGGAAGGGGTTGAGCTGGTGGCGGAGTTGAGCTGGGGGGCAATGCTGTGCTGAGCCACTCACTACCCAGAATCCATGGCGGATTAACACGTTACAGCTGCTCAGGTTTAGTGGGGTAGGGAAACTCACTCTCACTCTCACTCACACACACACTCTCACACACACTCTCACAACACACTCTCTCTCACACTCTCCCTCACACTCTCCCTCACACTCTCCCTCACACTCTCCCTCACACTCTCCCTCACACACACACACACACACACACTAAAAGCATAGATGTTGGCGCATGGATCAGTGATCAAACAGGGCTGGTCTCAGAGAGATCTGGGATATAATGGAATAACCCAACCCTGTCTGTCTGCTAGGGACGCTCAGCTGAACACTGAGCGCATAAGTACACACACCCACAGACACACACGCACTGCACAACACACACACCCTGTTACTACTCTCCTCTCCTGTCTCTGGCCTCTATCCCTC
>NC_140245.1:5416298-5423798 GCF_949987555.1 Borostomias antarcticus
CCCGTTTTTTCCCCAACTTCCTTCAACAAAATTTCAGTGCCTGAATACCAGACGTAGTAGACAATCCGGAGCGGACGTCGACTTGTCTGGCCCGCGAGACTAAGGAGCTGATGGAAAAGGTGTGCAGGGTGGAGGCAGCCCGAGGTGAGGCCTGGAAGATCATTAACGAGTTGAGTGGACGAAAGAGGCCAAAGGAAGGCCAAGTGGCAGGCACAGCACAGACCACTGGTTCACTCACTTCAGGAACCTCCTAGACACCCACCCAACAGTGGAGGAAGCAGAGGAGGAGATACCTGCGATCCTCAAAAATCTCAATATTGACGATGGCCCCTTTACAGCTGCAGAGCTCGTCAGGGTGAAATCCACTCTGAAGCAGGGAAAGAGTGCTGGGCCGGCTGTGGGTGACCTGATGATGATGATGATGATGATGATGATGATGATGATGACGATGATGATGACGACAACGACGACGACGATACAGTTGAAGTATTACTTTTTTTGTCTGGAATTCATCCCTTTTTATCTACTGACTCAGTACCCTACCATCCAGTGACCTAAAGATGCAGGCTAACCACAATAAATGTGAGGAGGAATAAATAGGCTGTGACTTTATATGAATGTGGGCCTATTACTTGTAAACTATCATGTAGGTTCTTATTCCAAGTGCTCTCGAAGTTTATTATGGTGGATGTTATAGCAGTAGCTAGCCATAGGTTCGCATTGCGATGTGGTCATCTTAAAATCTAAAATAGCCTCGCTTTTTGTGACAAGTTGCTCCTCTTGTGATGTCCTGCTCTTTGCCAAGTGGTAGAAACTATAAACACACATTGTGTGAGGGCAGATCGAACTAAAGGTGAAGGGGAGTGGGATTCTGACAGGGAGTTGGAATTCGGCGCAAGCTGTGTTGCTCAGAGTCAAAAAAAGAAAAAGAAAATAAAGGAAAAACGATTGTGAGCCCGTTGGTGTCACGAAGAGGACAGTATGGGCTGTCTATCCTTCAAGGAGAACTTGAGGTAACGGATGTGTTAACATGTAAACCGTCAAGGTACTGTACGTCGTAGGCACGGTCGCAGGAGACAAAAAATCGGCCCAAAATCGGCCTGAATTCGTGCAGTCTGTGCAGGCCATAACAGACACAAGTTCAATACCCAACTGATCTCGCACAGCCAGATACACTTCTTTTTATGCTGTGCCAGTGCTGGAGAAAGGTCTGTGTCTGGACTCATTACCATTCGGAGATGGGGTGGGGGGGAGGTCGCTGAATTTCTTTAAACCAATCCCAATCGTCTTGGGCGGAGCGATTGCTAGGCTGTTGTTTCATGTCGCCTGGATATGAATCTGATTGGACAGGGAAAATCTTCCATCTTCACTGATTGGACAGTAATAAACTAATAACAAGGCTTATGCCCAAAACTAATGCTGCAGCTCTTCATCCATCTCTGTCTCTCAACCCAAACCCCTCTTTCCTTCTCTCTCTCTCCTTCATCTCTGCCTCCCACCTACAATCCTCCCTTCCTTCTACGCTTTCATCCTCACGTCAACATCGCTCTTCATTTCTTTCCATGTCTGCTGTTCCTCCGCCATGCCCTCTCCTAAGAGGTCTTCTCGGGTCTTAATTGTGGACCCGAGACCGAGATAGACCCGAGACATTCGTTCCGAGATCCGATCATTTAAAAAAAAAAAAAAAAAAGTATACCAGACCTGATTTTGTCCTGAGATATTAGAGACCGAACCCGAGAGCAGGAGTAGGACAGAGACCCGAGACCCGAGTCGGATCTGGTATTTTACGGATGCGACAGGCAGTAGCAAGTAGCAGTTTATCAATCGCTTAGGCTGTCACAGCTGTTTGGCTTGCATGCTTTTGCATCACAGTTGGATGGAATGGCAATTTATCCTCTCAATCTCGACAGGATCAATCACCGTTTTGCCAGGCTGTGATGTGGCAGCATGGAAATGAAACGGCAGTAAATAAATAAGGCTACACAAAGCTGCCGCTAGGTTTGACCTCTTTATATTCATTTTCTTTCATCTTATTTTTCACGTCAGTCAGAGAAAGGTACTGGTGGTGGCTGCCATATTTACGTGTCTCCGCTCGCGTCGTGCCCATGGTCTCAGTCAATTCGCGTCATGTGTTTCTCTCGGGTATTACGCATAATGATAAACAGACCAGGGACCCGAGGTAATAGAATCGGATTCACCTGAACCCAATTGACTATAATAAAAGCGTGGAAATGTGGACCCGGACCCGTACGGGTCTCGGGTCTGGTTTGGGTCCTCTCAGATTTACCCGACCTGTGAAGACCTCTAACTCTCCTCCTCCCCCTCCTCTCCTCCTCCTCGCTATGGTGTAGATTTAGATGGCAGGTTGACAGGCCGGGAGCAGTGATGACACACTGCTGCCGGTCACACACTCTCCTTCAACACTCAGAGGACGCTGGGCACTGACACACACACACACGCACGCACACGCGCGCGCACACACACACACACACACACAAAGGATACCAGCTCACTCCCTGGGGGGGGGGGGGGGGGGGGGCGGGGTCAACAGCACCCGACAGAACAAAGGCCCCCCAAAGGGATGAAGCCAGAATGAGGCGATGCTATCTAACCCATCCACCCCTCCTCCCCCAGCCACAGCATGGTACGACCGACCGCCCAGTCAGGAAGATAGAGCTGGCATAAACCACACTATCACCACAGGGGGTTCAGAACACAGAGGTTAAAAATAGACAGGGGAAGCAGCCGTAGTATTAATGAACAAACTGAGGGAAAATCCAGGAATGGCTTATCTGGTCATTTCTGTTTGTAAGGCACACAAACACACAACACACACACTCTCTTTTCCTTTCTCTCTGGCACACAGGAGAGGGAGAAAGGGCGGGGAGGGCAGGAGGAGGAGAGGCAGAAGAGGAAGAGGGTGAGGGGTATGTGTTTACTGTTACAGAGAGATTCATCCCCCTACCCCTTCCTCCTCCTCCCCGCAACCCCCCCCCCCACCTTCCTCCTCCCCTCCTCCATTCAGAACAGAAGTGGCTAGTCTCTCTCTTCTCTCTGGAGAGTTGACCCCCTCCTCTCTCCCTCTCTCTCTGAAGCTGTCGTTTCTACCCCCAGCACCTCCTCTGGTTTCCAAGGTGTCTGTCTGTCTGTCGCCACGGCACACTTTTGGGAAGAGGTAGTCAGATAGTTTCACTTCCCTCTTTCAGAGAGAGGGAGGGAGAAAGAAAGAGAGAGAGAGAGAGAGCAGTAGAGTTGAAAGCCAATCCCCTCTGATTTCATCTAGGAGGGATACCAACGGTACACACACCTCATAAAGTTTCTCCACCCCCCTTACCTCTGTGTGTGTGTGTGTGTGTGTGTGTGTGTGTGTGTGTGTGTATGCATGCGTGTGTGTGTGAGGAGGGGAAGGCAGTAGTGTTGTACAAACACACCCCTGGCCATGAAACAACAGACCCAGCCCAGCTTTACCGCACGCACGCACGCACGCGCGCGCACGCACGCACACACACACACACAGCTCCAGCTGCCGTTATCTCTAGCGCAGACCTGTGCAGGGTCTCAGTGTTATTCCAGACTGACTACTGGACAGTATGTAGGTTAATAAGTCTACATCACAGCAGCCAGTCAGATCACATCAGGAGAGAAGAGAGAGCAGACAGGAGAGAAGAGAGAGCAGACAGGAGAGAAGAGAGAGCAGACAGGAGAGAAGAGAGAGCAGACAGGAGAGGAGAGAGAGCAGACAGGAGAGAAGAGAGAGCAGACAGGAGAGAAGAGAGAGCAGACAGGAGAGGAGAGAGAGCAGACAGGAGAGAAGAGAGAGCAGACAGGAGAGGAGAGAGCAGACAGGAGAGGAGAGAGAGCAGTAGCCAGTGAGCACACAGAGGGACATCACACAGTGTCTCTCCCTCCTCCTGGGCTCATGGTGCAAACTGATGGTTTTCCACTCCAGGGCTTCTAAAAAACGTTGGGTTCAATGAATGTGTGAGTGTGTGTGTGAGTGAGAGAGAGAGAGAGAGCGAGAGAGACAGTGTGTGTGTGTGTGTGTGTGTGTGTGTGTGTGTGTGTGTGTGTGTGTGTGAGAGAGAGAGAGAGAAAGAAAGAGTGTGTGTGTGTGTGTTTTGTTGTGTGTGTGTGAGGGGTTAATCTCCCCCCCTCAGAGGAAGGGGGGTCGTACCTCCCAGCTGAACAGCTAACTGACAATGGATGTGTGTGTGTGTGTGTGAGAGAGAGAGAGAGAGAGAGAGAGAGAGAGAGAGAGAGAGGGACAGAGAGAGAGACAGGAAAGAAAGACAGAGCCACCTCCTGCCAGCACACGTGTCACAGACAAAGCCATCCAACTGTCCATAGGGCCCAAGGGACTGAGAGATGGAGGGAGGGGAGGAGAGGAGGAGGTATGGAGAGAGAGGGGAAGGGAGGGGGTCCGAGCCCTGAGGCTGGAGGTGGGGGGTTGGAGAGAAAGAGGGGCCTCTCATCAGAGGTCAGGATGATCGACAGATGGAGGACAAGAGAGGCAGATGCTGGGGGACAGAAAGAGGAAAGGATCAGTTTGGAGAGAGTGATGGTGAAAAGGAGGGGAGGGCGGGGGGTGTATCTCTGAGACTGCTCTTTCTTTCTCTGCAGCCTGGGTAGGGGCAGGGAAAGGGAGGGTCAGGGGGTCACACTTCCACCTGACTGATGGGCTAGCTCCTCCCCCTCCTCTGTCCCACTATCTTCCTCCTCTCTCCATCCATCCCTCCCTCACTCCCTCCTACTCTCTAGAGCAGCTGCTCTTCTGTCTGTCTTCTTGTCGCCACGTGCCAGATCCTGCCATCGCCATCCTTCTGTGGCTCTAAATCACACACACACACACACACATACACACGCACACACACGCACACACGCACGTATGCACACACACACAAACGCACGCACAAAAGCCCACACACTAAATCCTCCTTTCTTCTACAGTGAGAAACGAGAGGTTCAGGAAGGGCAGCCAGAGTACAGGAAAGGAAGGAGGATCTAGCTGAAATATTCATGACTTTATCTAGCTGTGCATCTTAGAGGGCTGGTCTGGAGGTGAGCTAACATGTCTGCCAGACAGACAGACAGACAGACAGACAGACAGACAGACAGACAGACAGACAGACAGACAGACAGACAGACAGACAGAGACAGACAGCCTGACAGACAGAGTTAACAACACAGCGTTCTTTACACCAACAGACAAGAGAAACTGAGAACAGTTGGGCTGATATGGAGTGGTACGCGCACACACGCACACGCACACACACGCACACGTACATGCACACACAGCTTTATATATAGAGGGCTGTCTCAAGGAGACTTTTCAGAATCAGTCATGGCCTCTATGCAGACACACACCAAGGGAAAGCCCCTCGGGACAGACTGGAGCTCTGTTTGTACCAGTGGAGCCCTGCTTTGTGCCGAGCTAGGCTAAATCGGCAACTCTACCCAGGATTAGGAAGGGACATGACGTCCATATCTCTGTGCATCTCTGTCCTCCGCCCAGGCAGACAGCCCTGAGGAGAGGCCTGCTAACCTGAGCATTTATCACATGAGCTCTGCAGACGCTGCCACTCTTGTTTCTGAGGAGCTCCTGACTAGCGCTAGCGCTAACCCAGTCAGTCAGTCCGTCACTGTCTTGGAGTGCTCTCCTCTAGCTATTATTAAGGATTAGACACTTCTGTTAATCTGACCGGGATTAGAACCTGGGGGATCTGGGCCAATCTCAACCTGCTCTGCCACACACACACTCCACTCAACTGGAGGAGAGGTGAGAGGGTGTGTGTAAGGCCCAATCCCAATACTCCCCCTTAGCCCCTAGTTTTGGAGTGCCCTTGACTGGATAGTGGCCCTTCAGAATGGAGCCACAAAGGGTAGGGGTTGAACTCGTCCCTAAGCAACAGGCCACCACTCGCTACGTCTTCAATCGGAATTTTATTAGTTGCCTGATTGTCTGTGGAGTCCCTGGGATGTTACAGTATGATTACTATTATTATAGTAACAAATCAGACCAAATTTCAGCACAGAACAAGAGAGATTAATCTATTGAACAGCCAGGAAGCGCATGTTTACACATTGGCTATTAACATTAGTCCTGCCCATAGAGATGCACTGATGAGCCGGGATGTGCAGAAAAATTGCTGCTGGATTATTTTACACACTTCATATACGGGACATGGAATCAACAGTCACTCAAAAATTGCTGTTTACACAAAGTTCTATTGATTAGATTCCACATTGCACTGTAGCCTACAAGTAATTTACTGGAACGTCAAAATGCTGTTAACAACGAAATGCAGTTGATATTGTGAATAGCGATTTTTCTGAAATGTGTGTCATAACGATCCAATGACATGTTCCTTTGAGCATTGAAGTTATTATTTTACCATTTTTAATGATTATTTGCGAAGATATCCTTCTTTCCCATGTTTTTTTCACGGTACCGGCAGCTATGTTTCATATCACTGCCTCGGTTCGCAAAGCATTCTGTGAGTTTTCATCTCCCCCTCGGTTTCAAGTCAGCATCTGAAAACCCTAGTTTTGGAGGGCTGTTTGAGCGTCCACTAGCCCTCGATATGCCCCCTAGCCCTCAGAGCTAAAAGGAATGAGACACACTACCCTACGCGGGAATGCAAAATGTAGGATTAGGGCCAAGGGCTAGGGCCAAGGGGGAGTATTGGGATTGGGCGTGTGTGTGTGTGTGTGTTGCTTCTCCAGTGTCTCTGACTAATTCAGAGCCAAGCAGCTCAGTTTCAGTCTGGAAGCATGATGGCTCACCTCTCCTGTCTCCAGCTGCTTACAGCTGCACAGTGCACACCTACTGTCAGGTGGACCGCTCTGAACTACACTAAACCACCAATAACTTTCTCCCTCTTTCTCTGTCCATCTCTCTCCATCTTCATCTTTCTCTCTCTGTGTCACACACATACACACACACACACACACACACAATGGTTTTTGACCTAGATCCTTTTCTCAAAATAAGAGGAAATGAAATAATGAATAAATCATGTGTGTGTGTGTATGTGTATGTCCCAAGAACCTTGTCTCAAGACATACAGTATGTTTCTCTCTCTCACGCACACAGACGCACTCACTCTCTCCATCTCTCTCTCTCACGCATGCACAGACACTCTCTCACACACACACACACACACACACACACACACACACACACACACACACACACAAACATTCAGCGCTAAGAGAAGAGACAGCTGATGCAATGTTAATTGCGCATATCATTCCCTCCAGATCAGACGACAGCTCCAGTCTGATCTAATCTACAGAAGACGCTCCTCAGTCCTCACAGCACCTCTCTATCCCTCCCCACACCTCTGGTGTGTGTGTGTGTGTGTGTGTGAGAGAGAGAGAGAGAGAGAGAGAGAGAGAGAGAGAAAGTGAAAGAGAGATAGAGAGAGAAAGAGATAGAGAAAGAAAGAGAAAGAGAAAGAGAGATAAATAACAGGCCCCCATTCATCAGCAGTGAATCAG
>NC_140245.1:5426298-5556298 GCF_949987555.1 Borostomias antarcticus
TCGCGCAGTAAAGACGATAGGAGCCCGTGCGCTCAGCAGGACGCGCGCTGATTGGTGGAATCAACCATGAAACAGGAGTCAAGGCTAGGTCTACTCGTTTTTAACACCGGGGTACGCAACTGTCCCTATGTGATCGAAACGAGTGTCCAGGCGCCCACGAGAAGAACTTGACCGGTATATCCGGGCTTATAAAACGTGTGTACCTACTAAAGTTATTTTTCTCTGTCCTAGCGCCAGTCAGGTTCATATCCTGTATTGATGGTGAATTTGAGACAGATTTGGATGAATAACACATTGCCACAGGCCTAAAGTGCTACTTATACACTCCTATTATAGGCCCAAAGTTTGTAATTATTGTCATGTTCTCAATTCTCTCTATACCTGGTCAAGTAGGGGTAGCCCTACTAGGACATTGTAGTATAGTGTGAATTAATTAGCCTAATGGCCTCCATAATCCCGTGGCCCTGCATTGGGCATAACCCTAACACATGGAATACGTCTCAAGGTCCAAACTCCACTTCATATCAGCGCAAAAACTTAAAAACAGCTTTCTGGTGGAGACAAAATATTGGAAATCAATAGTTCTGGATTCTAGGGGGTGGGTGGTAGAGAAGATAGCCTATAACCTGAGTCCAAACGTCCAGTAGAGCACTTCAGTAACTTCTACTTTGAGTCCTAACCTCCAGTAGAGCGCTTCAGCGAGCATGAAGCTCCTCGAGCATTTCAGTGCCTCTACTGACATCTACTGGTAGGTTCAGCTTACTGCAAGGTATCGAGCAAGCGTTTAATTGAAGGTTAGGAGTCATCTACCCAGTCCAGATTCCGATTTGTTTTAGGGGGGCAAGGAGGCCTGCAGCTACGAGGAATTTGTCTAGGTCTGTTGGTGCAATAGACATAGTGTAGCATAGTGCATAACAAGACAGGACAGAGCAAAATACAATAACAAAGTAACAAAATAAAATACACTATCTATCCATCCATCCATCCAGGCAGTGTCAGAGGTGGTCCTGGGCCTTGTTGATGAGGTCAGCTGCAGTCAGGAAGAAACTGTTTTTGTGCCTAGAGGTTTTGGTCCCCTGCCAGAGGGGAGTGGTTGACCAGTGTGGGAGGGGTCGGAAACAATCTTTCTTGCCTGCCTCAGGGCCCTGGTGGAGTGCAGTCCTGGGATGGGAGGTTACAGCCAATCATTCTCTCCTCAGAGCAGTTGGCAAACATTATTCTCTCTGTTCAAGTGTGACCCTACGGCAGCTAGTATCTAGAAGTATTCATAGAAACATCAAGAAAAATCCCATGCCAAGAAATATGAGTTGCCATCTTTTTATTGACAAAATAAAAATGGATGATATGACAAATGACACATTGTTGACAATACAGGCCACATTTTCATTTGGCTTAAACCAGACAAGAGGGACGGAATGAGTCCAGTTCTAACGCCATCATATTTCACATACTGTCTGTAGTTCTCATATCAACAGAACTAAATCCAGATGGCAGTTTCCATCTCACCGGCCAGTTGTCTGTTTCATCGCGTTTGAAAGGCCCAGTTGTCTCAGTCAGTTACCCAGCACTTGAGAAACAGAATATTTTTCAGGCAGAAGCATGGGACGCCCCTGCAGATACCAATGAGCAGCTAAATGCACTCAATAATGATCAAACCACAGCGAAGGCCTTGTATTGATTAGATCACAGACCTTAAGAATCACCTGTATGTTGAGCAGTTTCCTATTCTAGGATGATGACCAGAGATCATTTACCTTACACAGTAGCAGTGTAAACATATACTGTGACTGAGGTTGCAGATCTTGATCATTATAGTTCAGCTACGGGGAGACACTATTGATTACCAGTTAGAAGTCAGCCACCACCCTGACTGCTGGGCTAAGTAGCTGCGCTAGACAAACGCTTGGTCATCTATCTGTGTTGAGTACTACAGTTCAATAGTACAACAAAATTCAGCTGAGTTGGTGAGGAAGTGAACAGACTGTCCTGGTTAACAGCAGGGGGTAGAGTACACAGCTGATCCCACAGATTTCACTACCGAGTCTGACGGCCCAGGATGGCTCCTGGTACTGATAGGAACCTAGTTCTGGACCTTTTCTGAACCTGCTTTGGATATGTTCTGGACCTCTTCTGGGCCTGTTTTGGACATGTTTTGGATCTGGCTCCAATTATTCAGAACAGAGGGTACTGATGACTCGTCCTGATATCAGTCAGTCTGGACTGCAGCCCTGACAGAATACTACAGCTGATACGGAGAAAAACAGAGCAAGCATGATATTGATGAGATGATCAAACTGGGAAATCTAGAATACTTTTATGAGTGAATTCCATAAAATGAAATGCCATCTTTCAGCAACAAGGCTCACATGATGTAACACAAAATAAACATGTATAAAAAAAACAGTACATGTTGCAACAGTTTTAAGCAACTTGTACAGAAACGCTGTCTTCAAATGACAACTGATGATCATTCACAACCGCAAACTACAGCATAGTAATCCAGGGACCCACCCAGGAAAATAAAACGCTATACATGGTATTTATGTCCATGTATTATAGCACTAGATAGGTGTACCTAATAAAGTGGCCACTGAGCATATACACACATATAAACATCCTCAACATTATTAAAGAACTCTCAACTGTACAATATCTGCAATTAGAATCGTTAAGCAAAATACCATTTTGCATACACAGTAATACTACTCTATATAATACAGGATGAAAATATCCACAGCAGGAAATCCTAAACACAAGCCCAAACAGGCCACAAAAATAAATGTCAGTTGGAAGCTTCTGTTAGGGAAAGATGAGAGAGGAAGGGGGGGGGTGTCGGCGCCATCTTCAAGAAGTGGTGTTGGTTTCACCAGTAGATGTGTAAGTGCCTGCAGCTCACCAGTAGGTGTGTGATGTGTGTAGAGCAGGTAGCTCAGGAGGCAGAGCGGCTGGCTGGGGATCACAAGGTCCCCGGTTCGATCCCGGCATTTCCTTGAGCAAAACACTGAACCTAGTACTGTACCTAATACTGTTGCCTCACAGCCAGAAGGTCTCCGGGCCTTTCTGTGCCGAGTTTGCATGTTCTCCCCGTGTTCACGAGGGTGTCCTCTCAAAGAACACAGCATGAAAAACATGCAGGAGAACAGATGCTCTTCAGTCCGGTTCCTGATCAAGACCTGGACTGAGCACTCGGACTTGGTCCCCGGGCGCCATGAACGATGGCTGCCCACTGCTCCTGGCTGCCCCTGGAGGACGGCTTGGATGGGAGAAACCCAGGGAACAATTTCCACCGGCGACCCTCGAAAATTGCATGTGTGGATTGTGTCGCCGCTCACTGTGTGGCCGAATAAAGACCCCTCCCCAGGTCCTGTGATTATGTACCCCAGCCAGCCAGGCAGTAGTCTAGTGCACTCAGAGACCACATGCTCTACCTGCAGTACCTCATCACACCACTAGAGGTCTTCGGCAAATAGTGTGATATTCGGAGCCGACTGTTAAAAAATATTGAAATGATAGTCAGGTTTAACACAACTAAACCTACATATAACTTCACTGAGCTAAAGACCGTCTGTCTGTCTGTCTGCCTGCCAGCCTGTCTGTCTGTCTGTGTGTGTGTGTGTGAGTGGAACTGTCAGGCACCAGTGAGTAGGCCTGTCAGGCACCAGCTGAGCAGAAGAGCTGTCTGTGAGGACAGTGATCTGAGGCTTCGCTGTTCTCTTGGCCGGCCATCCTGAATGACCCGTCTGACCGTGAGCACTGTGACAGGAAGGTGACAGGAAGGTGACAGGAAGGTGCCTTCTTTATACAGGGTTTCCTTCACACACATTTCTACCAATTAACTTTCAAAACTTTTCCATAACCTTTCCATAATATTTGACCCCATTTCCATGACTTTATTTAGGTAGTATAGATACAGTAAGGCCTATATAATGAGTCTCTTACTCCAGTGTGTTATGCCTTAAGACAGGCAGTGTACTGTAGCAAAACTGTAGCATGGAATTTGGAGTGGAATGCCTTTGTGTTTGCACATATAGTTCACTTAAGTCCATTCCATACACCATGCCACATCTTTGCTACACCCCCGATCACAGGACATATAGAGCACAGGAGTCAGAGCCTCGTTATCGTACCCATACTGTCACTAATCTTGCATTGTTATTGGCTAAGCTTTTCAACGGTCAAGCAGCCTGTGCAGCGCAGCACTAGATTTGAAATGACAAGGAACACATTTCGCATAACGTTAGACATGTTTTGGGATTACTGAAAAGAGAACGGTGACTGGAGCGCTGCTGGTGTCCCTCGAACCACCGGTGCTCACGGAGGGGAATGTAGACCTGAAAGAGGAAACATCCAGGCACTCAGGATGCCAGCACACCTCGAGAAAGGCTTCATGCCGAAACATGTTGGTGTTTTTAATGTTAATATAGCCCAATGAAATAAAGGCTTTTTACTACTTTATCTAATCCATCCTGAGTGCCTGGATTTTTGCTTTTTCACGTTTTGGGATTATTCTGAACATATTTTAAATAGCCCAAAATTGTGTTTGTTTTTTTCTCTCCACAAAACATTCAGTTAATTCCTTGCCAGGAATTCCATGACCGCAGGAAGCCTGTTTATAACAACTCATTGTCCAACCACACCGTCCCCCGTCCAGGCTCGGGTTACCAAGGCAACGGAGACGTCCCAGTGCAGAGGTGCTAGGAGCAGCTGAGGCTGCTGTGGTCGCCATGGTTCCTCTGTGCTGCTGTGGTGATATTTATCGGTTCACACTAGAGCTGATGATCCTGGCTGCTTCCAGGCTCCGCCCTCAGATTGTCAAGACTGGTCTTTCTCACAGACACAGACTAGTCACTCTCTCCGACTCTTTTTTTTAAGGCCATTGCTTTTTTCGGTCTTGTTCTCTCCAGAGACATGTCCTGTTTAACAGGAAGCACTGTAGAAAACGATCCCTCTCTTCCTCCTCCTCCCAGACTAGCGCCCCCTGGAGGGACTAGCAAGCAGGGCAGGGTGGTGGTGGTGGAGGTGATCTAGGAGAGGGAGCTTCTCTAGTCAGGGCCCACTAGACTTCAGTCCTTCGGCCACTTCCTGTCCCGCCTCCCCTCCAGACAGGAAGTGTGTGTCCATGGCTAGCGGCGGAGCAGGTAGACGACCAGCTCGTAGGTGGACATCATGATGGCGGTGTTGGGTATCTGTCTGACCAGGTGTGTGGTCAGACCTCGGTACAGCGCCCGGTAGCCCTCCTCCCTCGGGACGGTCAGCAGCGTCTGGAAAAACGACCGGTACTTACTGCCCTCCTCACGAAGCCGCGTACGGATCACCTCTGGGGACAGAGCAGAACCAGTTAGAACCAGTCAGAGCCAGTTAGAACTAGTCAGAACCAGTTAGAAACAGACAGAGCCAGTTAGAACTAGTGAGAACCAGTTAGAAACAGACAAGCATTATACAGACAGGTACAGGAGTATGGGTGGGGTTAGGGTTAGGGTTAGGTGTGTGTGAGTCAGGTGTGTGTGTGTGTGATTCAGGTGCGTATGTGTGTGTGTGTGTGAGAGTCAGGTGTGTGTGTGTGTGTGTGTGTGTGCGCCTCATACCGTGTGGGTAGGCTATGGAGGTGGCGCATGTCTTCGAGGTAGCGGCCGCTAGCATCATCCCCATGAAGTCGGAGGCGTCCTTCGTGTTCTCGTCCTCGTCGTCCAGCACGGCAGCCTGAGCCTTGTTCTCTTGCAGGCGGCGCTTGATGCTCTCGTAGATGACGAAGTGGATGACGGTCTCCGAGATGCCGGCATAGGAGGCGGACATGCCCCGGTAGAACCCACGCACGCCGTCTGACTGGTACACCCGCCTCACGCACTCCACAGCGTTCATACGGCGCTCGCCGCGGCTCCTGGAGGAGGGGAAGGGGGGTCAGGTGAGAGAGTGTCCAGCAGGGGGAGGAGGAGCAGGGAAGAGGTAGGGAGAGGAGGGGGGAGGGGGGGGGCGGAGGTAGGAGCTTACCTGGCGTCCAGTTGCAGGCGGGTCTTGATCAGCCAGATGGGATTGGTGGCCGTGATGGCTGTGAACCCTGGGAAATAAGAGTTCAGAGGGTCAGACAGGAAGTAGGAAGTGACACAGCATTTAGGACACAGGCTACAGGTCTACCAGTAGCAGAGGGCTGTGTCAGCAGTAGAAACAGCTTCAGCCAGCTCAGGCTGCTAACCGTACAGGGTTCGGGTAGATACCGTTTACTAACTCTACAAACTCATCTCATTCAGGACAGAAATGAAATGAGACGAGTGACATAAAAGGTCCAATTAGCTCTCTGGGCTGTGAGTGAGTCCTGCTGATGGGCTCCACAGAACTCAGAGATACCAAACTGTTTTTTCTCTATGTACTCTAGTTCTAGAGCGTCCATCTCATCTGAGTCTTCCCATAAGACCTGACACGTTGAATCATGAAAAATGCCAGTTTGAAAAACTGTTGACGTTCCAAAAAGGCGTTTATCACCGATAGTTTAATTCAAAAACAGGTAAAACCCGTCGGCGCCATTGTATCTGAACCTGGCCTGACTGACTGCGCCACTGAACGGACCGGCCACTGACCGGTCCCGGGGTTACGCAACCCGGCTCACATCAGCCGTCATCACGCCATCTCATCGACACGGAGATATGCGTGTGTTTGTGTGTTGTATCTGGCGTGTAAACATGTTGTGTCTCCCTGAGAGACAGCCGTCGGACCCGGGAGGAGGCGTGGCGGGGGCCGAGGAGACAGGAGGCTCTGATTGGCCCAGCCTCAGACAGGGATTAGTATGACCGTATTAAAGGTGTTCTATCTGTGGATGGTCCGTTCCTCTAAGGAATGTTGAAATCCGACAGAGACTGATCCTCATCCAGGATTAACCCTTTAATGTCCGAGCAACACCCCACTGCTACTAGTTAGGGGCACGGTGGTGAGTAGTATGGGTAGGTCATGGTCTTCTTTCTTTATGGGTATCTGAACTACGAGGGTTAGAGTTATTCTATTATGAGAGCCAAGATGGCGGAGAGTTTGTTCACAACATTGCTTTATAATAGGATATCATGTTGCATCAAAGACTGTGGGTGGCTGCAGGGAGTGAGACCAGCAGAGAGAGACCGGCGTGGGAGATGGTCCTGTGATGTGAACTGTATGGCTCTACTGTATATAGGTCAGTCGGCAGAGACAGCCTACAGGTGAGAGAGAGAGAGAGAAAGGGAGAGAGAAAAGGAGGCGGAGACGTGTGACGTTATGTGTGCCAGCTCTTATGTACAGTACTGTTATGTATGTAAAGTAAACATATCCCTGCTCGAGTTTCCTACCTGCAGGGGTTCGACCTATATTTTTATACCGTGCTGAAAACCAACAGCTGGAGCACCACCCTCCTCCCCTCCCTCCTCCCTCCTCTCCTCCCCTCCCTCCCTCCCTCCTCTCTCCTCGGGGAGGAGAGTGACTGTGCAGAACTGTGAAGGCTAGAGAGCTGCTATTCCATTGCTGATAAATCATAGGATGACTGGACCCAGTGACTTAAGACTTGCTAATTAGTTACCGTCTACCAACTACCAGTACTTCAAAGGAGTAGTAGTAACTACTTATAGTTAAAACACCAGTGTTCACTGGCCACGTTCCGCTGTGAGTCACACAATTAAACGACTGACGAATATCTAATATAATATTTCCAGCGTCTGTCCTTGTCTGTTAATGTCTGTCCATCTGTGTCTGTGTACCAGGGTATCAGAGTATGTGGGTGAGAGGTCAGCAGCAGCTGCAGTCTGCTGTAGAAGTGATAGGTAACCATATCCTTTCCATTCTGGGTAACTGGGTGAAACATACAGCCCCCCTCACCCAGCTATGGTAAAGACTATCTATCTATAGTCCCCCGATCAGGTCCCGTGTGTGTTATGTGGGGTTAGAGAGCAGTCATGCCATAATGCATCCGGCCGTCATCGGAATGGCACGGAATGGCATTTTGCGCGTGTCAGCGTCAGTTCTGACATTCCTGAAATAGCTAGTTGCTAGGTTACTAAGCACAGAGACGCGTGGCAGTGTAGCTGGGGTTCATCTCAAGTATCCCTGCTCAAGGCCACGCTGGCTATTTTCTACAGTACCTGCCTGCCACTGAGAACCATCAACATTAACAATCCTTGCTTTTATTTGCAGAATTATCATCAACATTTATTTTTCCTGGCAGCTGGCTGCCATTGGTGTGTGAATGTGTGTGTGAATGAGAGGCCACTGTAAAGCACATAAAAGCGCTATATAAGTGCAGTCCATTTACCTTTACTATTTATACATCAATATATCCTATAACTCATAGTTATACATGGTAACCCAGCAACAAACTATTTCAGGGAGACGCTTAGAGGCGTTAGAAATGCCTTTCTGATGAGGCCTGGACACAGCCTCAGGTCACCATGCAGGGTAGCCCTTTCAGTCCTGTTGTCACATGCTCGCTCATGCCAGACAACAGTCCTTTCACCCTCCATTCACTTCGCCATCAAAATAAATAGGTGTCGGCCTATTTAGGAAAGGCGCTCATATTTACAAGTGTCAGATAAACATGAAACTTAAGCAACCAAATGCTGGGTTTTGAAGCCTCGGCGCTACCATTAAATAACTTATTCAGACGCGTTCTGTCCGAGTGAATTTATTTTTCCGAGGTAGTCTTCTTCTGTGGTGGTGGCGGTCTCTTTGAAGCTTCAAAACACCGCCACCACCACAGAAGAAGACTACCTCGGAAAAATAAATTGTTTATCTGACACTTGTAAATATGAGCGCCTCTCCTAAATAGGCCGACACCTATTTATTTTGACGGCGAAGTGAATGGAGGGTGAAAGGACTGTTGTCTGGCATGAGCGAGCATGCGACAACAGGACTGAGAAGGGCTACATGCAGGGCAGAACTGGTGCTCTGATAGTCCTGCCCCGACCTGCCCCGCTCCCCCCCCGACCTGCTGACCCCTCCGCTATGAACCTCTGGATGGAGACAACGGCATAATCAGCCGGTCAGCTGCCCCGCCTTGCCCCGCCCCTCAGATCCCTGTTGGTGAGGTCAGGGTGACTCTCCGGGACACGGATGACGAGGTTTGCGGTATCGTGTCCTGTCTGCCTGAGTGCCGACGGTCACCATGCATGTTGGGTTTAGAGCACGAGCTGTTCATTTACAGGTCACAGTGCAGGGGGAGAGGGGGGGCAGTGTATAAGGACCGTACAGTTATAATACAGTATCAGGTCATCATTATGAGACACTAAACAGCTACACACCAGCATTAATACCAGGGAACGCTTTAAGAAGGAAGCGTCACAGACGTCATGTGACTAGTGTTGTTATAGCCCATGGGAGCCACTTCTATGGAACTCTGGTTCCCAGTGCAGCAGTGGTTCTAGAAGACCCCCGTGTTCTCCACGCTTCCTTCTTTAAATGTCCCTTGACTATCACTAGCTGTGAGCAACATAGCATCATCATAACCACTACCATAATGTAAATAAATTGACCATTATCATACCAGTGGTGAGAGGAGGTGGGAGGGGCTACCTGAGGTGTCCGCCCACCTGCCGGGGTCGCCCAATCGACTGGCCAGCGGACTGGGGTTCCTCCCCCTACAGGTTAGACACCCTGGGGCTGTACACTACACACACACAAAAACACACACACCTCTGATGCGCCGACACACACGCACATGCGCAGCACACGCACACACTAGAGCTGCACAATTAATCACGTATTAATCGGACGTGATTTTGGCCTCTGCGATATACTAATCGCAAAAGTACCCGTGATGATTGGGCTACAGAACTGTAGCTACTACTTAGGTAGGCTATGCTAGCTAGGTTATAGTTACTGGATAGCTACAGTGCTAAAGTTATTATATCACACATCCTTTTATCCCCACAAGCACAATATAACAATGTAAAAAACGCTAAAATGGCTAAAATGACCCTACTGTAAATGTTGGGTCCCACAATTCATAAGACCGAAACCTACGTCCGGTCATTCGCGATAAGGGTAATTCTGAGATTTTAATGCTGATTAAGCATTTATTTATATTAGCAAAGATGATGAAGGTCAGATGACCGAAATGTTGTTATCAATAAATGTATCTTTAACTCCCAGTGAAGAAGACAGAGAGCGGAATTTCTTTATTCTACTAAATGCTGACTTTATTGCAAAACGCCATCAGTGGACCTCGAAGCACAGATACTGTGCAAGTGTAGAACGACTGTTGCAGAACCTCCAATCACCTTGTTTTTATGCAAGTGGCACCACAGTTAATCGCACTTGATAATAATCACGATTACAATATCAGGCAAAATAATCGCAATTATTACTTTTTCTTATAATTGTGCAGCGCTAGCACAAATACAGACACACACACACACACACACATACCTCCTGACGGAGAGGGCCTAGGACAGTGTTCATAGCACCAGAACAGTTCAGCACTGGGAGCATCGTATGGAGACCAGGGGAGGGAAAGCACAGCCCAGACTTTGAGGATCTTGTGTGTCTGGTTCTGGGACAGCCAGCCAGCCAGGGGTGGGTTAGTGAATGGAGGTGCTGGAGGAGGGGGAGGTCTCTGTCTGTCGGTCTGTCAGTCTGTCTGGCGGGCTGTCTGGCGGGCTGTTTGGCTGGCTGGCTGGCTGGCTGGCTGGCTGGCTGGCTGGCTGGCTGGCTGACTGGCTGACTGACTGACTGACTGACTGACTGACTGACTGGCTGACTGACTGACTGACTGACTGACTGACTGACTGACTGACTGACTGACTGACTGACTGACTGACTGACTGACTGACTGACTGACTGACTGACTGGATTACTGGGAAGGTGGATGTACAGACAGCGGCAGCTGTGTGGCTCAGTCAAACTCTCAGGAGAACACGTCTCGGTGGTTCAAACAGCCACAGAGCTAGCTGACTGTGAGACCTGCTCTCCAAGATGTCTGTCTTTACTTACATGATTAGACAACTATCATACAATGTTTATCAAGATTTAATATCATTTTAATGTCTAGTTTAAACTGAAAGTGACTGTACAAGATACTGTGTGACCTGTGTGATACACTAATGTGACCTGCTGATACTACAGACAGAATGGTACAACAGTTCTGAGACTAGTTTGATCCTGAAAGTCTTCAGCTGTGCTTTAAGACAAACCATCTGTTGCTGCTATTATATAACAACCACAGAGGAAGGGTAAGAGAGTTAGCTCTAACACACAGTTAGCTAGCATCTAACAGAGCTAGCAATAACGGTTAGCTAGCATCTAAAAGAGCTAGCTCTAACACAGTTAGCTAGCATCTAACAGCTAGCAATAACACTCAGTTAACTAGCATCTTACAGAGCTAGCTCTAACTCAGTTAGCTAGCATCTACCAGAGTTAGCTCTGACCCATAGGGTAGCATGTAACCTTAGCATGGCCTGGGTCAACAGCTGGGCTTTCACATCAGGCTGCTCTGTTCTGATGGAGCAGAACCACCACTCCTCCCCTCGGGCCTCACCCTCGGGGCCTCACCCCCATCCTCCCCAACCCCCCCATCCCTCCATCCCTCCCCTGACAGAAAAGCTACAGCATGTTCCCATCAACTGTCTCTAACCAAAGGTGAGTGTAGGAAGAGCCCCCAGTGTATATAGATTGACAGGTAGATTAAACACACACGCAGACACAGGCACACACACACACACACAAACACACACAGCAGAGGGGTAGTAGTACAGTGTGTTACCTGCTAGTCCAGCCGACACCATGTGCACCTGTGTGGAGTCTGGCTCTAATATGGCGTTCAGCTGCTCCTTGGCCGAGGAGTACGCAGCAAAGTAGATCGCTCTGAGGAGACAGGAGGGGGCAGGATGTCAGATACACCAGACAGATACATACAGCTCTGTGAGGTGTTCCACCTAATGGCTCCTGGGAAGGCCTGTTATAGATTTATTCTAATAATTAATAAAAAGAGTAGTCGAGAATGCCACGGTTCATCTTTGCAAGTCCAAGCTGGTTAATTTTATTCCAAATAGTTTACGAGTTTGCAAAGTCGGGCTCAAAGAGAAAGGAACATCAACCAAGAGCAAGGATTGTCATGAAAACAGAGCATTATATAAACAGCGTGGGTGTGATTATACCTGCATATGCAAATACTTCACTAGGCAATTATCAGTGAGTAGGCTAGGTCAGAGGGTCAACAGCGAAGTGAACATATACAGAGATCAAAGATAGTTGGGAGGAATGGACCCCTGGTGAGGTCTCCTGCCATAAAGCATTGTTTAGGCCTGGGGATAATGGGGTCACTCACTTTATAAGACAGGCCTATGACAAAGTCTTGAGCAGAGAATACACTCATTTGAATTTATCTATTACAGGCCCCCTGCCCCCTCGTGACTAGCTCCTTCCCACTCTGTCGTCAGCTGTCCCCATCCAGCCAACCCCTCCCCTTTTTTATCCTTGGCTCTCTGCATTCTGTCTCCCCACCTCTGCTTTGCGGCATTCTCTATGAGCCTGTTCTGCTAAGTGCTTACTGTGCTTTGTTATATGATTCACTTAAATATCATATTAGAGACTACAGGGATAGCTAATACATAATGGCCTACCATGTAGGCAACTTCTCTGTAACTATTTGTGCACTCTACTATAAGTCATGTCTCCCTTATGAAGTATTTAGCCCATGTTTACTGCTCTGTAAATGTTCTTAGCCAATAGACAAACATTTTCCAGGAGCTTGCTTGCTAGTCTCGTTGAGAGGTCAGGGAAGAATTTTTACAGCTCACTTTTCTGGCCCTCGGGTGAAACTGTTTTTTTTTATATTCCTCTGGAATATGTAGGGGTGGGACCAATACCCACTCCCTCATTGGTCTCTGTAAAGCACATTTTGTTGCCTCTGTGTATGAAATGAGCTATACAAATAACGTTTGATTTGATTTGTGTGTGTATGTGTGTGTGTGTGTGTGTGTGCGCATGTGCCAAATTGGGTGTGTCTTCTGGAGAGTGTCTGAGCATGAGCATTGCCTCCCAGTGTCTGTGTTTCTGTTATGTAAAGGCTGGGTCTCTGTGATGATGACATAAGCCGTGTGTGTGTGTGTGTGTGTGTGTGTGTGTGTGTGTGTGTGTGTGTGTGTGTGTGTGTGTGTGTGTGTGTGTGTGTGCGTGCGCGTGTGTGCATTAGTGCAGATGAGAAGCTGATTGGCCTGCCCACCAAACCCTCCTAAGCAGCATCAGCAGCCTCCAGCACCACAGGAACACACACGCTGTCAGAACCTCTCCACTGACAAGAGCACAGCTGGGATGTTACGACTCCTCCTGTCTGCTAGGATATGCTGCAGCTCCCAGCCCAGGAGCTGAGGGAGAGACATACGGTAGAGAGAGACCCTGCAGCTAAAACAGGCTAGCTAGGACTCTGTGGCCCTGGAGCTGGGTTAAAGTAAGAGAGGAAAAGGCAATAAGGGCAGAGAAACAGATGAAAGAGAAAAGAGAGAGAGCAAGAGAGAGAGAAAGAGAGAGAGAGAACCACAACAAACAGTCATGGTACAGTGCAGGAAGTTAGGGCGTACCTAGATGGAGCCACTCCCACCAGGTTGGGTCCCAGCCCTCTGAAGAGCGAACGAGGTCCCTCTCTCTCCAGAATCATCCTGGGGTGGGGGTGAGACAGATAGAGAGAGACAGAGAGAGAGGGGGGTGGAGGAGGAGGGGGGGCAGAGAGAGAAGAGACAGAGTTTAATTTAACATGGTTATAACATTACAGAAATATACAAATGGTTGACACATCTAGCATCACAGCCCAGGTCTTCTCGTCCTCTTTGTAGAGCTAGTAACTGGTACCAGGCTCTGGGACATCAGGCCTGTTCTAACTACAGCTCTAGCCTGACTCCTGGCACATACAAGATGGCCCGGGTTAAACACCGGCCTCATTTATAAACATTGCGTAGAATCCACGTAACTAAGTTAGCTTAGCTAAGTGATTACTAAAATATACGCACAAAAAATCTCCGATTTATAAAACGCTGCGTATCACAACCCATGTTCACTCAGGCATGCCTACGCCAGCTGCCCTTTATAAATCACAATCAACACTTAACTTGGCGCACGTGAACGCGCGTTCTGATCACACCCCAATTAACGCCCACAATTGCCTATAAATGGTCAGTGATACGCCCCTAATACATATGCAACGACAATGGAGCCGAGTGCAAAAGGCAGAAAGAGAAAGATACATTTTACCGATGCGAGGTGGAGGTATTGGTCAACGAGGTAGAGACGCCGCAAAAGTATCTTTTCGGAACGATGATTTCACATGTGCACGACTGATAAGAGCACCTGTTAGGCCTGAGTGGTCTGTTAGATAATGAATTATCTATCATGCAGGCTATATTGGCATTCGTTTAGTGCGGTAGGCCTTATATAGGTGGCTGCTTATATCCAAACTGATAATCATTATAAGCCTATAGTGTTGTTGCATGGGTAATGGGGTTTGGATCTATATTGCACGTAATCTAATGCTTCACAGGGTGGCCCATGAATAAAATGCCTAACTTATCAATGTATAAACGGGTCAATTTACAATGACATCCATAACAATGCAAACATGTAGGCCTATAGTGACTACTTAAGGCAAGTATCCCCAATTTAACTGTACGACAGATCTGAGGGTTCTTTGCAGCAGCCAATTTGTGTATTTTCCGGGATATCATGCATTTCACATACTTTCTCAAAACATTCTGTAGGCATATAGAAGCTGCGTGTTCTAATGGATGTTGCGGGATAGCCAAGCACATATTAGAACATCTGTGCCAAGTACCGGCATATCCAAGGCCCCGTGCGTCATGGCCTACTATAATCCAGCTATATCAGTGCCTGTATCGAGGTCTTGTAAATATATGGGGTCCATGGATGAGTTTCATGTGATTCTATAAAGCGTAATTATAGCTACACACATGACGATTCGTCATTCATATTAATAATCTAACTTGCTCCCTTGTGTTCTTACAACTTGGAGACGCATCACCTATGCGCTGTTTTGCGCACAGCTAATTCTACCAAAGCGGCATGTGAGCATTGGGATGACATGCGTTTTTAGGCCCACATTCCTCGTATGCCTGCTACATGACAATCATAAGACAATATGAGGATATATGATGATGTACAATATAACCTAATGTAGCCTACAGTTGCCAGGACATTTCCATTCACCGCTCAACATCATTGTAATTGCGGCTTGCCTCAGTGGTCATTCGGGTTTACATAAAAGCCTAATCAAATATAGGCTATAAATACATAAATACATTAACGAATGAATAGGTGGATAATTAAACATACGAATAATTAACTAAATAAATGATTAACTGAATAAATATACTTCAACGCCGAATGCAACATTTGTTTGGTGCGGTATAGGCCTTATAGTTGTAGGCTAACGACATACGGAATCATTACTATGATAAGCTATAGGCTCGTGTCGTGTTGTGTTATCAACGTAATGTGGCTTTTATTCATAGGCTACTGCCCGTGATACTTCTCGGGATAGCCTATAAATGAATAGGCCTACAACATAACATTATATTATGACACAAATGGGTAAATTCACAGACACATCCAAAGCAATGCCGACATTATTTCGTGATTAGGCTACGGTGGCGATTGATTCCGTTTAAACTGTGTGACACATTGGAGGGTTTCTTGCAGCGACCGATGTATTTATTATTCAATATGTCATGTGTTTCGCAGACTTTCCCGAGTTTCATCTCTCTGCCATCGGAGTCGCGTTTTCCCCTCTCTCCAGAAACGTGCTTATCGTAGTTAAAGGAGGGTCGACGTGTGCGTAGAGTTACGCACACCTTCCGCCAACTTATCGCTCAGCTTGTTTTTTATAAATACCGAAAGTTGCGTAGAAAGTTGCTCAGCATGGGTTACGCACGCTTTTGTACTTACGCAACGTTTATAAATGAGGCCCTTCAAGGACTCAGAGATGGCCCAGATTAGACGCCGCCAGAGGCCTATACTACGAAGCAAGTTAGACATATCCAAGATAACTTTTAGTTAGCTCGCTTGACTAAGCCAAACAACCGCAATCACTGGTCACACCGGTGGTTACCAACTCATTAACTCAGACCGGATATTCCCAATCTAGCTATGAGCGTGTTCACGGTAAAAGGGGTGTGTTTGTACGACATGACCACAAACCATCGCAAACGTTGACAAAAGGCAAACAGACCGTGGACGGCAAGCACACATGACCAATATAGATCTGTCCACTTGAGCATATTTTACACAAGAGGAGCAAAGTACATTATTATAGAAATATGAACAATACAGATATAACCCATGCAAAAAGCAACACAGGAAAGATGGCAAAATATTGCAGACTGTGTGAATGCGTATTTAGGCTTATCACTGCCCCATCGTGAACGCACAGTAGGGGGCGCGCCGGTGGCTCATCGGGTTGAGGCGAGTTCCACTTAAAGGCTGGTGCTTATTGCAGCAGTCCGGGTTCGAATCTGACCCGGGCCATGTGCTGCATGTCCTCCCACTCTCTCTCCCACCTTTCCTGTCAATCTACAACATAAAAGGTATTTCTCTTTGTTCCTAGGAAAGGGAGAATGAGTAGGTTGATACATCAACAATAATAAAGACATTTTTTGCTTGGTTCTCCGCATCATCCACAGCCAACATGAAACTGCCTGTCGGCAATAAAACTGCAGCCTGCAGGACTGTAAACGCATGATGACTTCACTGGCGAAATATGTCTCAAGCAGCTGACAAACACAAGCATTCCGCTGACTATCAGTATCTTTCATATGATATGCTCGTCAGCGAAATCAAAAGGGGGCTTTGTCACTCTAAGACATCTTCCTAAAAGAACAGTGATGCAATTTTTCCAAGTGAACTGATTGGTCACCAGGAAGTGCTTCATATGTTTTGATCTGTAATCTAGAACATAACTACATAAGTCACCATGGTGATATAGCACGGTAAAAAGTGAACCACGGTTATAACACTGACAACCCAGGGTTAAACTTGAAGGTATCATGCCAACCCCATAATGCCGCTTCGTAGTAAAGGCCGCAGTATAACTATAATGAGAAGACACCCGGGTACAGAGCTGGCCCAAGTTAAATGTCAGGCCACAGAGTTGGCCCAATTAAGGCTCTGTAGACTCCTACAAGAAGCCTCTACTCTGGATCTGGCCTGCATCTCTCTCCTTCACTGTTGACCCAGTTTTCTTGGTTTTCTTCCCCGCTGTCCCCGCCTGTCCCTGCCTCTCTCCCTCTCTCTCTCCCTTTCTCTCTCTCCCTTTCTCTCTCTCCCTTTCTCTCTCTCCCTCCCTCTCTCTCTCCCTCTCTCTCTCTCTCTCCCTCCCTCTCTCTCCCTCCCTCTCTAGTGGTGTAGAGTTTCAGCTTTTCAAGGACACGGAGTTGGACCCAGAACTGCAGACTAGAACAACCAGGTCCAGTAACGAGACACAAGTCAGGAACCAGGCCCAGTGTGGCTGGGCAGAGGTCCATCAGAACCTCCAGTCCAGGCTGGAGCCTGCAGGGATATCTCCCAGGCTCCTCTCTGCACAGTCTGTCTGGTGGAGCCTTTCCGATGACCACCACAGAGACAGGATCCATCCCTGCGGAGGGCAACACGCTGTACCAGGAACCACATGATTCCTCTCTGGATAAACATGGCCACAGCAGGGAGAGCAGTCCTCTGTGCACATGACAGACATACCTGCAGAGAACAGCGTGTCCACCTCCAGAACTAACCAAGCACCATCACCCTGACCTCACCACCATCATCTGAACAACAACCCAAACACACACACCCAATCTACTTTGTCGAACAAATCGTCATGCCTAGAAAACTATAAATCACACAGCTTAGATAATTGCATTTGTATGAAACAGCACAGTGTGAACATTTCGATGTATAATATGTGTATGAGCTGTTAAAACTGTAGGAGTGCCAGTAGTTTACAAAATGTGTGAATATTTTTAAAGCAACAGCTGCCACCACTCTAAAAACATCCCGTTACTGAACATTCTACCAGCAATATCAATGGTACAAAAAATACTATTAAAAGTTAAATTACTAATAAACTATTAAAAAAATATACAAAATCTGAATAGAGTCGGGAAACAGCTAAACATCATGAACATTTTGAAGTTTGAATTACGTTTCTAGCACAAAGTATGAAGAAGTAGTTAAGGGCCAAAAAATGAGGAGAATAATAAAGAAAGAAATAGTGGGAATATCACAAGCTGGGCTAGCCCACCTAATGAGGGCCATTGTGATGTCTATCCATTGTAGAGCAAAGTCAAGTGCAGAAAAAGGCAACATAAAGCATCCATGCCAAATGTGTATTTCCATTTGTCAATTTGAATAGCCTATTTCAATAGGTATGTGGTAGATAAGAGATCAAAGTACTAGACACAAACCCAAGAGAACTAAAGCTGTGCTAAATGTCAGATAAGAAAGGGGGGCGTTTTCTCTGATCTGGTCTCTGATTACCGTTGGCTACTCTCTCATAGTCAAACATAGCCAGTCGGTCAGAGCACAACAGCAGGGCGACATACTGTACCAAAAGGCCTGTCCTTATTTGTCATAGGCTAGACTTTATGTACCGTCGTTACATAATGCGGTTGCTGAACATGAAGAATGGATACCCTACCCTAGTCTTTCCCGTCACTCTTCAATTAGTAAACGGACACGAGAAATTGAAGCAAATAGCCTAAACGCCAGGCATTTAATTACTTTATGAATAAATAATAGTAGAAAGTATACAAAAAGTATTTAAAAATAAAATGTCAAATCAAATCAAACTTTATTTATAGCCTATAGCTTCTGTATAGCTTATTTATAGCCTAACCCTTTCAACACAGAGGCAACACAATGCGCTTAACGAGTGACAGGACATGAAAGAAGTGGGGGAATACATACGGAATTCCAAAGCCTTCCTGGTCAGAACAATGCACTGTAGCACAGCTGATTTAGCGGTAGAGTCACACACACACACACACACACACACACTCATGCATATTTCGTCCAGACAGGAAGTGAGTCATCAGGTTGTCATTTAATCAGAAAAGGGAACAGTAGAGATCGGTAAATAGGCTCTACTAAGCTGTACTACAGGCAATAAAGACACTGGCTGATAACACTAACCCCAGGGGGAGAAGGCCAATCAGTGACCTTTACAGAGGGACGTGGCGAAACTCTAATCTCTAAAACCTTCCTGATAACACCGTCATTATGTTTGTGTTTTCATTATTCTGCCTTTGATCATTTAAATTTAGTTATAGCGTTGTGGATGCCGGCAGTCATGTTATCACACGATGTCCTGTCCTGTTCTGTCATAGGGTACTTACTTGAGACAGTGTAGGGGCCCGGGCGGGGCCATGCGAGCCACTCCCGCACCGTTGACCGTGCTGAGCTGCACCTCAGAGATGTAGAAGGTGACGGAGGAGGACTGTAGCCTGGTCTTCACCACCTCCAGAGGGCACGTCAGAATAGCCCCGACCGTTCCCCCGCATCTGGGAGAGGGAGTTTAGTTTTAGTTTCTTTATTCGACAATAGAAACATTAAAACCACAATGATCTACATCAATAGGGAGAGAGGTGGGAGAGGTAGAGAGAGAGAGGGACAGAGATGGCGGTGCAAGAGATGTCTGTCATTGTCGAAAAAGCAGGTCATTCATACACAATAAAAACCAAGACCATTTAAAAACTCAAAGCAACCCCCCCATTCCAAAATTGGGTCTAATGAAAGAATGCTGATTAAATCAAGTCCAATAAGGTTTCAATGACAACTTAGAACAAGAGACCAGAGTCAAACACTCTGATGTGGATGAGAAGTAGGCCAGCAGCTACTATTTCTGAGGACTCTTGAACTACAAAGATGCTGTACTGATGTATTGTATAAACTACTGTACACGCCACTCTCCTCTGAGACCAGACTGTATCTGGGTCAGGATGTGCAGACTCACGTGTGACCCCGTGTGACCCCGTCTCACACGTGATCATTGGCACAGTCAGATTGATATCAGTTAAACTGGATAACCATCACCTAGTGACCTGGACTTGCATGAGTCATGACTGTAAGTAGCCACGTGTAAACAACAGATAAATCTTGGTACTGATGTCTTATAGGCTATGACAGGCTATGGTCGGCTAAGTTAGTCTACGGTGGACTATGTAGGTTATGGGTAAACTATGGCAGGCTATGTTAGGCTATGTTAGTCTATGGTAGCCTAAGGTAGACTATATGGCAGGCTATGTTAGACTATGGCAGGCTATGGTAGCCTAAGGTAGACTATATGGCAGGCTACGGCAGGCTATGTTGGGCTATGGTAGCCCATGGTATACCATGTGGGTTATGTAGGTTATGTAGGCTACAATAGACATGTAGGCTATGTCTGGCTGCTAAAGAGGTATGCCTTGGCTACTAAAGTGGGTTACTATTACACCTGAGAGATGGTATTTAAACAAGGTCTGCCACTCAACACCAGCCACAATGGCACAGCTAGCTATGATCAATGAGACTCGCTGTCAGAACGGCCCACTAACACCTGCTAGCTCTCTGTGGGTCAAGTTTTAGAGTGCTTGTAGTGGGATGCATGGAGTATATGTGTGTATGTGTGTGTGTGTGTGTGTGTGTGTCGGTGTCAAAGAGGCCATTGCTACACCCCCTGCTCTCCCTGACTATATTTACGCTGTCTTTCAAATGACCGACCCACGTGAGTCAAGAATGACCTTTGGCCCAGTTTCAGGGGGCTAGGCTGCTGCTGCCTGTGTGTAGACTACTGTCAGTGTATTGCTGCATTCGTGAAACACTCTCTCAACTCTCTCACTCACAACTTCATTGACCTTCCGGATAATACCATAATTATGTTTGTATTTTGATTATTCAGCCTTTGACAATTTTAGATATATCATGGATGCAGACGGTCATATTGTCATATCGTGCCTTGTTCTGTTATAGGTTACTTAGAAAAGCTTTGATTGATTGATTGATTGATAGGTTACTTAGTAGGTACTTACTTGAGACTATTTCCTGCTGCCTTTCAAGGGGCAGCCTGACATCGAGTCAGGGATGACCTTTGGCCTAGATTCAGGGGATAGGCTGCCTGTGTGTGTGTGTGTGTGTGTGTGTGTGTGTGTGTGTGTGTGTGTGTGTGTGTGTGTGTGTGTCTGTGTGTGTGTGTGTGTGTGCGTGCGTATGTGTGTAGGCTACTGTTGGAAAGTCTATTGCTGTGTTCATATGCTCCTCGGATGCTCCGATATGGGTTCAAATTGATGTCAAAAGTATTTTTACTATAGGAAAAGAAAGCGCAATCGTAAAATATATCGTAGTAGCTTCATTTCATTTTGCTGAATGTTAAAGCGAAAAAGTCAAGTTCAATATTGACATGCGACATAACTACAGATTACGATTCTGTTTTTCTCGGTCTCGGGGTTTTGGCATGACACCTGTCCAGGTATATAGATTCCTGCGCCACACATGTGAAGAATTTGTCTATAGCCTAAGACGAGGTGTGCTGTTATCGGGGGGGGGGGGGGGGTATGAATGGTTGCAAGTCAACAAAACGAGTTACCGCTAGTCTTTCTATCTGGCTGGTTGGCTTGGTCTGTAAAAGGACTGCACGATTCGATTTCATGGGTCTCGGCTCGTGCAGGATACAGAAGCAGCACGCGCGACAGGGAAAACGAACCCCTGACATAACATTTGACGTTATTTGACACGGGGCAAACCTTCTATATTAGCTATGTGCATTGCAATCGTATGTGTTGCTATTCCAAGCAAATTACATACTCACCCTCCGGCAAATAAATGAACCATGGTGTCCCTTTGCTGTCCCATTATCTAGCATTCTCCGCACCACCACTCCTCGGACTGCGGCAGGGGGGCAGTCGGTTGGTACAGATGTTGACGGTCGGCCCTCCTGAACACGATGTGCGTTTTTGGATACCGGCGGCGACGTCGACGATTCTGGATCCCGTTAAAACGATGTTTCACGTGATGCAGGAGGTTGTCGTCGTAGCGATACCGCTGAATCACTCGCGAGCCACAAGCCCCTCAATCGACACAGGCCCCTTCAACGAAGACGTATTTACAGTCGCTTTCCCATCCGCTAGCAGCTGCAGTGAGTGCCAGGCGGAATCGGTCGTAGTATTAAAGGCACAACCCCAGCCTAGAAAACAGAGGCTCTTATTGGCCAGTTCGCCTGTCTACATCAACGGTCTCCGCCCAATCACGCACCGTTCGCATGATCTGAAGAACGAAGCAGCACTGCCGTGTCCACTCAACTAGGGGACCTGGGAAAATTTAAAACCTAGGGGGCCTGTTGACTAACCCTAGTTTGGACAAATAATGATAACCTGTTATATTGATGAATTTATATACGTTATGGTTGCCTATGTGCAAGCCTGGTCAAGAGCATGTAGGCTAGCCTACCTACTCAGTCAGTCCAAGAGAACTTGGCTGCCTACAGTATAATGCCATATGATTGCAGACTTATAATGGTTGAGATTGGTGAACCCATTAATTGTATTATACTAACCTATCTTTCGATGGGTACCTTTGTGGGGGGAGGGGAGTACAGTAAGCTCAAGGAGGAGAGGAGGTCGATGAGTGTAACTGCCCAGGTCAGCTGATGACAGCTGAGGTTTGTAACAGCCATTAAGGATAAATCTGATTGTGTGATTGAATAACTGAGCAGAATGAATACATCTCTTGGTAATTCGGAGCTTAAAGTCATGTGCATATGTAACAAAGTTTAATTGGTTAGACTCACTCCTCAGTAGGCTAAAATGGCCTACCGTCCACCCGCGCCATTGAATTGCTAGCTTTTTGGTGGTGTAGCTGGTAGTGGTATTTATGAGAGGTGATCACATGTGTTTATAAGTTAGAGGACCTGGGTTAGAACCCAGTGTGGGCAAAGTGATGGTGTCAGCTATACTGTATAGGCCTACTGACGAGCGACGCAGTGACAGCTGTGACAGTGGTGCCATGGCCCGGATGCCCAGTTTAGGGGGGTGAGTGTACCAGAGCTGAATTGGTTACTTACTCCTCAGTATAAATACCGCCCACCTGCACCATCAAATTGCTAGCGTTTTGGTGGCATAGCTGGTAGCAGTATTTATGAGAGGTGGTCATGTGTGTTCATAAGTCAGAGGACCCGGTTTAGAACCCAGTGTGGGCAAAGTGAGGGTGTAATTGCTATACTGACAAGTAATGCAGTGACATCTGTGAAACATGGGGAGGCGGCTGTGGCTCAGGAGATACAGCAGATCGTTCAATGATTGCAGGATTGGCGGTTCAAATCCCGGCTCCTCCTGATGACATGTTGAAGTTTTGGATAAAGTGCTATATACAGTAAATGCAGTCCATTTACCATTTACAAAGGTTGAGGTTATTTATAACCATCCTGCTACTGGTCTCTCCTGCGTCTTGGGCATCTAGAGGTGCTCTGAATACACACTAAGAACAATGGGTCCCAAAAGGGTTCTTTGGTTATCTCTGTGCAAGAACCCTCTGTTTCAACCTGGAACCATTCATGGTTCTTCTTAAAGGGTTTTTCAAATGGTTCTCCCAACATTCTATAGTCAATGGGTTCTCCCACAACCCTTTATGGGAGAGTAGCACATTTAGTAAGATTGTGACCCCTGGGAAGCCTGAGACTAAAATCTAGGATTGCCAGTTTAAATCTTAAATCTTAAATTTTGCCCTGCTTCATCCAAGTCCAGTGTTCCGGTGAGCACACAGCTGGAAACCTGGTCTCAAAGTGTTCTGCAAGTTACCTTTCCGTGAGGATAAGATCGTACAGTAAATTAATGAAATAGAATCATGAGGTCCCAGGATGGGTATCAGGATGGGTCTGGTTATGTCCTCTGAGCATCACAAGCCAGCGAAAACAGGATTACGACAAGATTGAGAGCGAAGTGGATTGTATTATGGTAGTTATACTGTATACTGTAACCCTCTCTCCTTAACTCAGTGGGCACGTAAGAACATTTGGTATGTCTGGCTGTATGTGGACCTGTGCTGTATGACCACAAAGAGGTACAGTCAGCAGCTGTGCATGAACTCTCTACACACTCTACAACAGCCATTCTCAACCAGTGCTGCCGCCCACCGGCGCTCCGCAGAGCGCCATCAAGTGGGCCGCGGAGGCAGTGGTAGCCTACTGCCAAATGGTTAGAAAAAATAAAGTAAGGTAATTTACAGTACAAAGTTATTTTAGTTATTATAGTTATTTTTATATCTAAATGTACTCAATAATTCACATAAGTATAAATAAAAAACGTCAAGTTAAAATGCAGAATTTCAATGACCAGCTACATTTGAATATCACCACCTCCTGGTGTTGAGACAAATGTGTTCAGCTAATGTAGCTAGGGAACGTTCCCTCGGACGCAAACTTCAGTCATTACTCATGTTATTTATTTTTGCATGTATTTGGGAAGGTGGTCCTCTGAATTTTTTAACAATCAAAAGTGGGCCTTAAGTTACAAAAGGTTGAGAAGCCCTGCTCTACAACACACTCCACGGCACTGAAAAACTCCACAACACTGACACACTGCACAGCACTGACACACTGCACAACACTGACACACTACACAACACTGACACACTCCACAACACTGACACACTACACAACCCTGACACACTACACAACACTGACACACTCTACAACACTGGCACACTACACAACACTGACACACTACACAACACTGACACACTCTACAACACTGACACACTACACAACACTGACACACTACACAATAACTCTCCCTCGAACACTTCCACTGTAGAACAATGACACTCTAGAACAGTGATTCTCAAACTTAGGGTTGTGACTCCACATGGGGTCGTCTGATATGAAATAAGGTTGTGGGAGTAATTCAAAATTCAAATGTAGTCATTTATTTATTTATTTGTTTGTTTGTTTAATATGAGGTTATTTATTGAGCTGACCAGCAAAAAAGCAGAAAACAGAAGCCCGAAAATACAGTGAAACCTACCTGGGATATGGCTTTACAAGCATAATCAATAACATCAACATCAAAAAGTAAAACGAATAAGTTAATGTGACACTTAGGATAGTATATGCGACAGATAAGACTGTTACTAGATTCTGATTTAAATGTTATTATCTGAGGGCAGGCATGAGGGGGGAAAATGGGAAAACTTTCTGGGGCCACAAGAAGGGACCCATGCAGTCATCCCCCCGCCAAAAACATATTTTGTAACTTATTAGATTCCATCACTTACTTACTTACTTACTTACTTACTTACTCGAGAGAGAGAGAGAGAGAGAGAGAGAGAGAGAGAGAGAGAGAGAGAGAGAGAGCATGTGCACATTTGAGTGAAGCAAGTGTTTTTTGGGGGAAGGGGGGGGGGGGGCATTTACTGGACTTTCAGGGGCCCAGTCATTACTTTGTTCGGGCCTGTCTGGGGGCTGTATACTTTGTATAGTAATGCCTACATTGTGTCTTTATAATTCAAAGTTAAATCTTAGGAATACCGTTGACCATTAAGTTAACTCTGAATGTATAATTTGTGTGCGTGTGTGTATGTTAAAGTCCACTAGCATACCTCATGAAGACACGTGCTGGGTGTTCATGCTTTCGCCTCATGACTCCAGTTGGACTCTGATCATCAGCTACAGTAATGGGTAACACCTAGTATGTTTCAGTAATACACTAATACTTACCTAACAGGCTAGCATTACGCAGAAGACTGAACCATGTTGGAATGTGAGGCTATCTAGACTAACATTTCTAACAGTTTACCAACGGAAACTTCATGTGTGTATAGAAGGCAGAAAAGAGAATAAATATTCACATATTACAAATAATGATACAGTGTGTGTGTGTGTGTGTGTGTGTGTGTGTGTGTCTAGTCTAGTCTAGTCTAGTCTAGTCTAGTCTAGTCTAGTCTAGTCTAGTCTAGTGTAGAGGTGGAAGTTGTACCCTCCAGTGGCTTCTTCTCTAAATAGGAGCATTGACCAAGGCTGCATTCCATTCCATTTTAGCACAGACTATACTTTTACTGAGACACCAAGCATAGTTGTTCAAGTACAAAGCAAAGACCTTGGCAATGGGAAAAATTATTTGTGGTGAGCACTCCCAGGTTAAACCCCCCCCCCCCCCCGCATGTCATGACTGAAGCTGTAGGTGAGATAGGCTCAGGAATTAAATGCGGAATATTTTTAATTTTAGGACATATCCTTTCTGGATATCCTGTAGGTGCACAGTAGACTTTATAAGAGACATACCGTATATACTGTATAATTGTGATCCTATCACCAATACCACCAAGGCAAACACAACCATGATGCAGTTCAACAATACTGCCCAGGCAAACACAGAAATGCAGTTCTAAATCTAAATCTAGACTGTCTATTTTTGTAACCACCATGAACCCACAGTCTCCCCTTTGGACTCAAATATTTACCAGTCAAACAAGTTCACGAGTACATCAGGGCCTGTAGCCTATTGTATTTACCAAGAATCTCAAAGTAGAAGTTCTAATTTAGGATCAGCTGAATGAAATGTTATGGAGTTGCAGGGACCAGGGGTGCATTCTGTTCCAAGTGAAGTGCTTGCTTCTTCATGTTTCATTTCCCCGTTTCAAGGGAGGAATCCACAAAATGCTGATAAATTATGATAAATGGCCACCAAACAAAGGGCAGTTCCATTGCGATTTAAGCAAGAGAAGAGAGTGTTCACAATCTCTTGATCCCTCATTTTAACTCCCTTGCTTATTGCCAAGGAAAGCAGTAGCAAGCATCCAAGTTATGCGTTTCAGTGCAGCTGCCCAATGGGGACCGGGGTTAGTCCCTGCATAGTCTCACCAGATCCTAGTATGGCTGGATTGCCAGAGAGAGGGTTCATCCCTCTACAGTGACCCTGTCTGGTGTCGGAGTTACCGTGACAAGCTGACAGAGTAACGTAGCTCACTTTCTCTTTTGGATCGCTGGCTGCTAGTTTGCGCGACAAATCCTCCACAGTACCGAGGGGAATTGGTCAGATGTGATTGGCTACAAAAATGTGTGAAAATGGTACAAAATCTGGATAAAAAAAACAACCTTGTGAGTGGACACCCTTGCACATGCCAAGCATGAATGCTGACAGGCCGACAGTCTGAGGAAAATGGAAAGAGATACTGAGATACAGACAGAGATCGAGGTTTGCTCATTTATGTGTTAGATGTTAAATGGAGGTACTGTTAGCTATGCTCGCCTTTTATTATTATTATTATTGTTATTATTAATAATAATAATAATAATCATAATAATAATAATAATAATAATAATATTTTGTTAAATAAAATAAAAAGACGTTTACCTTCTTGCTAAATAATGTCTTGCTTCACCCCTCTTTGACATGACAGTCTCATTCATTAGTGTGTCTTTGACAATGTTACTCAATGCTGAGAGAACCTGAACAGAACAGAACCTGCATACTGGACAGAAACTGAAATAGACCTTTTGTAGGAATATCTGAAATTTGGCGTAACCTGGGATGATGACGGTCACGTGATCTTGGATACAGCGTGCACGGCATGGTGCACGCGCTTCACAGCCAAACAGCTGATCGGCTAGCTAGCTCTGCTCACCTAGCTAGGATGCAAACTGGCGTTAAACCCCAAAGAAGAGAAGCTAGATCAGCTGTCATTGCTCTGGACGTGCATCTTCGAAGAGACAGATGCATATAAACCAGTTGGATATATGTCAAGTAATGGAGAGGACAAAGGCTTGTGCTGTATTATATCTATATTGGTTTTTGGTGAGCTGTCAATGTCATCTGCAGCTAGCTAGCTGGTGAATCTAGCTAGCACCAGCTAGGCCAAGACCAGGGGTGGGAGTCAGGTGAGTGCACAGACAGAGCTGCGCGTCTCGGCTTTTCTAATGTATTTCAGTCGTTGATAAAAACTAATGTTGTATCGTTTTTCTGTTGGCATACATCTAACTAGCTAGTTAGCTTGCAATTTGAGAGCCAGCCAGTTAGCTACTGTATTTGGTTCAGACAGACTGCATCCGTTAGCTGTGTAACGTATACTGTCGAATGAGACAGCTAACGTAACGTAGTTAGTTAACGACTCGCAGCCTGCTGGTAGTGAACATTTGCCTCGATTGCCTACTAACTGGTTTATGTTGTTTCTTGCCACTGGCATAACCATTCACAATAAACTGTTGCACATTACAGCGGGTGCGTATGCAGGCGCACCTGTCAATAGGGCCACACACCTCCACGCGCAATGTGTATTGGGATGAAACAGAATTTTGACAGCAGCACGTTCTAAATAGCTGATTTGTCTCGTTCTCAGAACTCGCTACCTAGCTACCTGGGTATAGCTTTTCGGGAAGGAGAGGGCTGGCTATACCTGGCTAGTTATTCGTTTGGATCACCACTCCCGTCGCCAGCGGAGCCATGTCCACTTCGGGCTGCTGCCACTTGCCCGGTTCGCTGTGTGCCTACTCCTCCGGGAGCGCGGAACAGCCCAAGGATGTCGAGGAGTCCGAATCGAGCCAGGCCCAGTACGTTGCCAAGGTGACGGCAAAAGATGGACGACCTCTCTCCACGGTGGTCAAAGCAGTGGGCTCGCAGAGGTAGGAGAGTTGAACCATGACTGCAAGCACGCAGCTAGGTCATATAGAAACCTAGACGTCTCTCTATAATGATTGAAATGGTGTGGTCTGCGTGTCTGTCTGCCTGTATCCCGATTATCTCCTCAACTCTCCACAACCAGGCCACTGTATGAAGTTGATATGCGGCAGGTGTATTGCTCAGAACCCAAGGACGTGCTTGTGTCTCGTAAAGCTGAGAAAATGTACGTTTTGGCTAATTTTAACATAATACTCCCGCCTGTTCTTTAACAATGCGCTGCTCCGGCATATCTAATGCACCCAAGTCAAGCCAGCCAATAGAAATAGCTTATTGCTCCGCATAGAACCCGGCACTGTATGAAGTTGATACAAACGGAGCTTTTGTCATCCTGTGCGTGTTTCACTGTGGTCCGAGAGTAACATGTTTCATTCCTTGTCTGTAGGCTGTCTTCATGCTTAATGTGGAATGGAATGACAGCTAAGTAGTGAATGGTCACACACAGGATGGGTTCTCTAGCTGATACAGGCAGACACAGACAGCAGACTCCATGTCTTCGTCTTGGCTACAACACTGTGAAAATGCGTAACACTTTATTTTTTTTCTTTGATATGTCAGTAAATAGCGGATGACGGTTCCGCGGTGGTGTGGCAGTCTAACGCATCGTCCTTGTGTGTTGTTGATGCAGTTGCCCACCGGGGACCGGGGTTGGCGCCCTGGTCTCGCCAGATCCGAGTATGGCCACTGGCCATACTCAGATCTGCCCAGATTCACTAACCACGCCTCTCCTGCCCCGTCTTTGCAGCAACAATGGAGGCATGTGTCGCATCTGCCACGAGGGGGCGGGCGGGGAGTCCCTCATCTCGCCCTGCAACTGCACAGGCACCCTGGGAAAGGTGCACAAGAGCTGCCTGGAGAGGTGGCTGTCGTCCTCCAACACCAGCTACTGCGAGCTCTGCCACACAGAGTTCACAGTCGAACGACGACCGCAACCACTCACACAGGTAGGCCGCACTACTGCACCTGCCAACCCCTCCTCTCTCAGCACTAACTCCCAAACAACACACTCCTCAACACACTGTGGTTCTCCTCTCCTCCCCGCCACAGTGGCTGCGTGACCCAGGCCCCCGTAGTGAGAAGCGGACCCTGCTGTGTGACATGGCGTGCTTCCTGCTGATCACGCCCCTGGCGGCCATCTCCGGCTGGCTGTGTCTGCGGGGGGCTCAGGACCACCTGCAGCTGAAGAGCATGCTGGAGGCTGTGGGCCTCATCGCTCTCACCATCGCCCTCTTCACCATCTACATCCTCTGGACACTGGTAACTGGGACACACACAGACTTTCGCTATCTCTCACACCCCCTCCCTCCTCTTGTGATTGACCCTTCCCTCTCCCCAGGTGTCGTTCCGCTACCACTGCCAGCTGTACTCCGAGTGGAGGAGGACCAATCAGAAGGTTCGGCTGCTCATGCCCGATATGAAAGGCGGGCACGCCACCCAACATTCCGCGCCAGCCAAGTCGACCAAGAAGACAACAGACGAGACCCTCGTATGAGCGCCAGGGAGTGGGGCGGAGCTCTCTAAAAGAGAGACGTGTATCATAATAATAATAATAACGACTTGAACTTCTGCACTTACAAACCATTGTGGGGACCCCTCCATTGTTCACCTGTTTTATTAGAAGCGCTTGTTGAGTAACCTGACACGCCAGCTGGTTCGTTAGTTACACAGAACCGTTGTTGGAAACTACCGGGAAGTCGTTGTTGGAAACGATGTGGAAATGGGCAGGCACTTTCAAAAATACTGTCTTATCACCGTCTATCACAGGCTTACTTCAACTAGTAAATTTTACATGTAGCACAAACGGATTCATGTTGAGCCTGGCCAGACTGATCCGTGTAGAGAAACAGAATGTGAGCTTGTGAAATCAGGATGGTGTCACGAGGTTACTTGCTGATCCCCGCGTGTATCAATTCTGTATTGATAACCAATGAGGTCGGAGCCTGAGGTTACAGTAGTGCAGTGACTGGACCCTCGATAGGCTAGTGAAGATGACAGTGGTGGTGATGAACATTGGAGCCTAGTTGCTCCCAGCTGAGAGACAGCTCATGTAGCAGGATGTAACTAATGCAGCATGTAACAACAGTATAGCTCAACCATACTCCTTCTTCGTACCTCTCCTCCTTGCCATGTAGCCTAGCCTGACTCCTCTGGGACAACTACAACAACCCACCTGACAATGAGCCAGTGAGACATTGACCAAGAACATCTAGTGCTCCTCTCTGCTCTTTAACACAGGCCCTTTAGAAGGTGGTTGAATTGAGAGAGGTTAAGAGGGGATTAGGAAATGTATCAGCGTGTGTAAACAGGGTATGCTATAAAGTATTTGGTGTAATATCTTACATGTCTTCCTGTTACGCTCCATCGAGAGAACTGGGTTGTTGTGCAATAAAACATAAGGGACTCTAGTCTCTGTCTGTCTGCTGTGGACACGTCTGTTTGTGGTGCTGTGATAGAGCTAAAGGAGCCTTCTGGTCCATGCCTGGTGTCCCTGCTGCTTCAGACCTCATGGTAGGTTACACCAGCCGCCCTCTAGTGGCTGCACTGTGGAACTACATCTGCTTGCAGTGGGTCAGTGTTTGTGGAATGAGTAATCGTAGAAGCTGCTAATCCCAACAGCAGAGCTTAGTACACAGGTGTTAAACAGTGTTGCCACTTAACATGAATGGACACAGACAACCTAATATTGTAAAATGTAATTTCATGGCATTAATATAGTGTGAGCAGCAGACAAGCTATCAAAAACAAAAGAAATATATTACACAAAATTAATGAGAGACATCAGCGCCACAACACAGGAGATGACAGGAAGCAGGGTTCAGGGAAGCAGGAAGGGGGGTGAGGGATTTTTGTCACGGGTTACAGGTTCTGACAGCACTGCAGCTTGTTCCTCTGTCCATCGGTGGTGGGGGGAACGCTGATGTCCACAACGTTGTTCCCCGGGGACTCGTCATGGGCGGAACGCTCAGCAATCTGCTTCTGGGATACGATGCGGTAGATTTCTGTGGAGGAGCAGAGAAGAGAGAGGAACGTTGGGGTGCATCTGAAAACTGCAAAGGCCTCTCCTCAGTGGCCCACAAGGTGGAGAGAACCTGCAGAACCCTCTGGTCCAGATGTTCAGGATCAGAGCACAAGGATGGCAAGACATGGGAACAGATCAGAAGGGGCGGCTGTAGCTCAGTTGGTAGAGCTGGTCGTTCAGTGATCGAAGGGTCAGTGGTTCGAATCCCAGCTCCGACTGTCCACATGTCGAAGTGTCCTTGAGCAAGACACCTAACCCCAAATTGCTCCCAATGAGCAGGTTAGCACCTTGCATGGCAGCTACCGCCATTGGTGTGAATGTGTGTGTAAATGGGTGAATGAGAGGCCATTGTAAAGCGCTTTGAGGGCTGCTAAGGTGGAAAAGCGCTATATAAGTGCAGTCCATTTACCATTTACCATCTTGCTAACAATAGCATGATCTCAGATAACACACACACACCAGCACCTAAACACACTCAAACCAGCACCTGGACACAGGTGTTGACAGACGCTCCTGTCCTTCACCATACCTGTCAGAATGTTCTTGAAGGCCTCCTCTACGTTAGTTGAGTCCAGGGCTGAGGTCTCAATAAACGACAGACTGTTCTTTTCTGCAGGGTGAAGAAAAAACAAATATTGACCGACGCAACAAGTGCACGGGTGAGGCAAGACCGGAAAGTTATTCCGGACATAAAACCTGTCTGTTAATGTTGTCCCCCCTGCCAGAGCAGCCCCAGGCCCAGTACACCATCGAGGCTCAGTATCAGTAACGGGTCTGAAGTCATACTGAACCCAGGTCCGGTATAACTGCATCCAGCCTACAGTAGTTCCCGTACCTGCGAAGGCACGCGCCTCGTCCGTGGGCACGGCCCGGAGGTGACGCAGGTCACTCTTGTTGCCCACCAGCATGATGACGATGTTGTTGTCCGCGTGATCCCTCAGCTCCTTCAACCAGCGCTCCACGTTCTCGTAGGTCAGGTGCTTGGCGATGTCATAGACCAGCAGAGCGCCTACTGCCCCGCGGTAGTACCTGTGGACGGACAGATGGACACACAGCGTTAATGTACAGACAGACGGCATGCAGGGAGAGAGACAGGCTGACAGGTAAAACAAACTGTCAGACAGACAGATAGGCTACACTACTATAGTACCTACACTACAGATCAAGCACGCTAAACATCACACTCATGATCAGACCTTTAAAGGAGAATGCTCGTTTTTGACAACCTGGACCTTATTTACGGCATATTACTGTATAAGACGTTTGAGATGAAAATAACCGTTTCGCGGCAGAAAATAGATTTTTTAGAAGCTGCATTCTCAGTGCCCCGTCCGCCGCCATTACATGGAAATACTTGGCACGCGCTGGATTTTAAATTTCTTCTACAGGCCTCCGAATTACACAAAAGTTATCTCGCGAGTCAAACGTCTTATAATATGCCATAAATAAGGTCCAGGTTGTCAAAAACGGGCATTCTCCTTTAAGCACCCTTCTAACTTGTCTATAGTACATACTGTATGGCACATGAGTATGTGTGTTGAATCACTTCTTGTTGCTAGGCAGTACAGCGGATTATGATTGACAGTAATGTATCATATCTGGGGCACCAGTTTGTCAGGTGCCCTAATTGAGGAGGCTACAGCAGTAGTAGTGTGTGTGTGTGTGTGTGTGTGTGTGTGTGTGTGTGTGTGTGTGCGTCTGTCAGGTTTGCTGATTGAGGGGGGGTCTCAGCGGTATGACTGAGCGTGTGCGTGTGTGTGTCTGTCAGGCTGTCTGATTGAGGGCGCTCCAGCAGTGATTGGCTATCCACACTGCCTCCGCCCCGCCCCGCCCCCCCACCCCTCCTCCTACTACATCACCACGGTGCTTCTCTCCTCACAGGCTGTTCTCTGTACGGGCGGAGGGTAACACCCAGCCTGTTAGGCGGCGGTCTGGTTCCCGAACCACAGACAAGGTCCTGGTCCAGCACAAGCACCAGTGTTGTCTGCTGTACTTGTGAAGTGGGTGGGATTTCAACTCCTGACCATCTGGGCTACCGCTAGACCAAAAAAGGTGTATATACCCAAGGTCCAGGGGGGTGGTCCCCAGTATTTGCCTGCCTGTGTTTCGCCCTGGGGGGGGGGGGGACTCACGCGGAGGTGATGGCTCTGTAACGCTCCTGGCCGGCCGTGTCCCAGATCTGGGCCTTGATGGTCTTCCCCTCCACCTGGATGCTGCGGGTGGCGAACTCCACCCCGATGGTGCTCTTGCTCTCCAGGTTGAACTCATTCCTGGTGAACCGGGACAGCAGGTTGCTCTTCCCCACGCCCGAGTCCCCTATTAACACGACTGGCAACGGAGAAAGAGAGGGGACAAGACAGTCAGAAAGAGACAGTACATTTCATAATACTAACTCAATTCTCATAACCTTTTCCTGGATTGTCAACAGGTATATCTGTTGTCTTCCCACCATCTGATCCACAGGGTGAGTTATGAGAGGTTTAAACTGAGGATTGGAGACCCATTGTAAGAATCTATCACAAGCTGGTATTCAGGATCCGACAATATGTCAAAATGATCATCAGTGTCTATTTGATGCTCAGCTTGTCACAGTCACAACCAGCACATTGTGACCTGGGGCTTCGGGAAGCCCGTTAAGCAACAGAAGGCCCCAGTGTCCTGTTCTGGAGAGCTATGGGGAGGACAGAACCAGCCTGTTATCGGAGCTGTACCGAGGTGGATTTCTTTTGTTGTCTTTGACAAACGGAAATAAGGCCGAACTTTGTCTCTGCGGGCATCACGCCGTTGTCGCAGGAAGCGTCGAACAGCAGGCTTCATCTAGCCTGCTGCGACAGTTTTAGACCTCTCAACCGGCTGTATCGTAGAGAGGGCATTCGGCAGGGGGTAGCTCTGACACGACACAGAAGGGCCCTCTGTACTAGAGGTGATGAAACCCTGATGGTACATCAAGATAAACCCAATCATGTTGTGATGTGTCTGCATCGAACTGCAGCACATAATCCTTAATCAATAAGACTTTTCAGCCAACCAAATGACAGATCACTTATAACTACAGTTCACATGTTTCCCTGGAAGAGGATATCGAAATTAGTAAGAAATAAAAGTAGCCATTCTATTATCTTGAGTTAGTAAAAAGTTTAAAATGTCAACAGACAAACAGGGTGTTGCATCCACCTATAGGCTAAATACAGCAGCGGGCGTCGGAATGTTATAATGAAAGCATTTAGGAAGACAACAATCTCCATCAACAGTAGCCTACGCGGGGATGTCTCCTTCAAAGCGATTCGTGTGATTTTATGCAGATGTCTACAGGGTAATTGGACATAATGAAACAGTGATGGAATAACAGGAGGTAGCCTATAACGGCAGAATGCAGTCTTTTTTTCATTTTCATTTTTTTTTTTTTTACCTTTGAACAAGAAATCGTATTCATCATCTCTGTTCCCCATTCTAGACGAGGCCGCTCCGACGCTTTTCCAGAAAAGGATGTGCAAAGATGTCTCTTTATCAGCAGCAGCCTACGTACGAATGAATATCATATAAAAATGTATAAAGACAATGCGCTAACGTTGGGTGTCAAGCGAGGCTGACCGCAGGAAGAGAGATCTCCAAACTCTGCAGAAGGGGAGGAGTCCCTACACTTTCCATTCCTACCACAGGGGGGCAGTGTTCACCATCATTTACTGCTAAACACTGAACTGAACTGCACTCATTTCATCATAAGGTTTCGCAATAATGATTTCCTTGGGGCTTTCCATGTGGTAGGCTACAGTACCGTGATTGAAAACGGCGTACATGCAGCTGTTTATGTTGTCAGCTTGTCATGAATAAAGCGCCCACAGAAAAAATGATAAGTGTAGTAGACTATCGTGCCTGTCTGTTTGCTTATCTGTCTGACTGTATGTACAGCTTATTTATTAACTGTGTTTATGAATCATCATCTTTAGTGAGTGGAGTGATGCTGGAGAGGTCAGGTGTTCTGTCAATCTCGAGCGGTGGTACCTAGTGCTAGCAGTTTTGCGCAGCACTATGACAGCACTATGACATCTTTATTCGTTTTTTTTTTTATAATAAAAATATTTTGATAACATCTTTATGTAAGATTTCAGGGACCTTATTTCAATCGACCAATATCCTCGTCAAATAATGCTTGCACCACTACTCATTGTAGTGTATACTGTAAGAGTAGGGGGAGCATCATTTGATTTCGATAGACCAAAATCTTCTATCAAATAAAGCCATCCATTCGCGCTACGGCAGCATTCTCCACAGAGGTCGGACACAGACACACCCACCTCCTCTACCCCACCCCAGGTCTCCGCCCATTGGCTGCTGAAGGTCAGCTGCGGCAGAGGCGCACGTGCTCTGCAGTCTGGATCAAGATGGCAGCGTCCGTGTGTCGATGCTACGGGGTAAGATCATACATGTTGTAGACATGTGGTTCGATATTTCCTAAGAATTGTCCCGCTTAGAACTGATTATCATCATCTCTGTATTTAGCTTTTCGGTACAAACGTTCAGTATGGTCGGGATCTCTGACAGAAACATGGGTGAATGAATGAATGTGGGCGATCGGGATAGTCAGTTACGAACGGATAGCCAGTCACGGTTATGATAATCCTTCTATTCAAAACATGTCAATCAGCTTCAGTTTCACAAGCGGATGTTCTGTTGATGTGTTATCGTGGCCCTATTAACGTTTGTTGGTCTTGTCTGTCTGTCGTATCGTCGCAGCTCGTCGGTAGGCGTTTTCTGCTCCTGCCCTCCCGTGTCGTGGTGTCATCTCTTGGGGGAGGCGATGCCTACCGGGTCCACGGGACTCCGTCGGTCCCCCTACAGGTACGGATCACTTATTCATGTTGAAGACAGAGGTTGTAGTAAACTATAGAATGGCTGTATTGGATGTTACTGTCAGTGAGTGAAGCTAATGGGTGTGAGGCTAACATAGCTAGCTAGCCAGTCTTCAAGGCAAACATACATCATCCTGTATGCACCACCAGCGCTCAGGTCTTATATGCACAGCTTCTTATAAACACATTTACACACAGCCCCTTCAGACCCATACACATATCTGAGACCCATGCTGTCCCCTCCCTCCCTCTGCTGTCCCCTCCCTCCCTCTGCTGTCCCCTCCCTCCCTCTGCTGTCCCCTCCCTCCCTCTGCTGTCCCCTCCCTCCCTCCCTCCCTCTGCTGTCCCCTCCCTCCCTCCCTCCCTCTGCTGTCCCCTCCCTCCCTCCCTCCCTCTGCTGTCCCCTCCCTCCCTCCCTCCCTCTGCTGTCCCCTCCCTCCCTCCCTCCCTCCCTCTGCTGTCCCCTCCCTCCCTCCCTCCCTCCCTCTGCTGTCCCCTCCCTCCCTCCCTCCCTCTGCTGTCCCCTCCCTCCCTCCCTCCCTCCCTCTGCTGTCCCCTCCCTCCCTCCCTCCCTCCCTCTGCTGTCCCCTCCCTCCCTCCCTCCCTCTGCTGTCCCCTCCCTCCCTCCCTCCCTCCCTCCCTCCCTCTGCTGTCCCCTCCCTCCCTCCCTCCCTCCCTCCCTCCCTCCCTCTGCTGTCCCCTCCCTCCCTCCCTCCCTCTGCTGTCCCCTCCCTCCCTCCCTCCCTCTGCTGTCCCCTCCCTCCCTCCCTCCCTCTGCTGTCCCCTCCCTCCCTCCCTCCCCCTCCCTCTGCTGTCCCCTCCCTCCCTCCCTCCCCCTCCCTCTGCTGTCCCCTCCCTCCCTCCCTCCCTCCCTCCCTCCCTCCCTCCCTCCCTCCCTCCCTCCCTCCCTCCCTCCCTCCCTCCCTCTGCTGTCCCCTCCCTCCCTCCCTCCCTCCCTCCCTCCCTCCCTCCCTCCCTCCCTCCCTCCCTCCCTCTGCTGTCCCCTCCCTCCCTCCCTCCCTCCCTCTGCTGTCCCCTCCCTCCCTCCCTCCCTCCCTCTGCTGTCCCCTCCCTCCCTCCCTCCCTCCCTCTGCTGTCCCCTCCCTCCCTCCCTCCCTCTGCTGTCCCTCCCTCCCTCTGCTGTCCCCTCCGTCCCTCCCTCCCTCTGCTGTCCCCTCCCTCCCTCCCTCCCTCCCTCTGCTGTCCCCTCCCTCCCTCCCTCCCTCTGCTGTCCCCTCCCTCCCTCCCTCCCTCCCTCTGCTGTCCCCTCCCTCCCTCCCTCCCTCTGCTGTCCCCTCCCTCCCTCCCTCTGCTGTCCCCTCCCTCCCTCCCTCTGCTGTCCCCTCCCTCCCTCCCTCCCTCCCTCTGCTGTCCCCTCCCTCCCTCCCTCCCTCCCTCTGCTGTCCCCTCCCTCCCTCTGCTGTCCCCTCCCTCCCTCCCTCCCTCCCTCCCTCTGCTGTCCCCTCCCTCCCTCCCTCCCTCTGCTGTCCCCTCCCTCCCTCCCTCCCTCTGCTGTCCCCTCCCTCCCTCCCTCTGCTGTCCCCTCCCTCCCTCCCTCCCTCCCTCCTTCTCTCTGCTGTCCCCTCCCTCCCTCCCTCCCTCCTTCTCTCTGCTGTCCCCTCCCTCCCTCCTTCTCTCTGCTGTCCCCTCCCTCTCTGCTGTCCCCTCCCTCCCTCTCTGCTGTCCCCTCCCTCCCTCTCTCTGCTGTCCCCTCCCTCCCTCTCTCTCTCTGCTGTCCCCTCCCTCCCTCCCTCTCTCTGCTGTCCCCTCTCCCTCCCTCCCTCCCTCCCTCCCTCCCTCCCTCCCTCCCTCCCTCTCTCTGCTGTCCCCTCCCTCCCTCCCTCTCTCTGCTGTCCCCTCATCCCTCCCTCTCTCTGTCTGTCTACTGTCCATCCTCATCCCTCTCTCCCTCTCTCTCTCTCTCTCTCTGTCTGTCTACTGTCCATCCTCATCTCTCTCTCCCTGCTGTCCCCTCATCCCTCCCTCTCTCTCTGTCTGTCTACTGTCCATCCTCATCCCACTCTCTCTCTCTCTCCTCCCCCCTCTCTCTCCATCCTGCCAGGTGCGGTTTGCCTCCGAGCGCCCGAGGAGGAAGGGCTTCCTTGGGGAGTTTGTAGAGAACCTGCGGCAGGAGTTCGGGAAGGACAAGGAGATGAAGGAAAACATCCGGAGGTTCCGCGAGGAGGCCCGCAGGCTAGAGGAGTCGGACGCTCTGCAGCAGGCCCGCCGGAAATACGTAAGAACCACAGCTGTGAGCCGGAGCGTGCGCGTTCTGCACACTCAGACATTCAAGAACGGAGTTCCAGGCATGAATGAATGAATGAATGGTCCCATGGATTTTTATGTCTTCTTTATCTCAGCAAAGTACTGCAAAATACAAAACGTGGCACACATATTATTCACGCAGCAGTCATGCATTCGCTGCGCTGCCTCTGGGAGAACTGAACGCCCGCACACTGACGTCCTGACCTGAACCCAAGGCCCACTGCTGCCCTCTACTGTGCCCTTGGGAGCATAACTCGTTCTAGCCATAACGAACCTACTGAAATCACAATTGATAATTGCACATGAATATCTCAATTGCAAGTGAATAAAACAATACAATATCCCAGTACCTAAACAATGCAAAAACAAAACAAGTTGATGGGGGGTGTCTCACAATGTCCCTAACCTGACTATAGTCCCACACTTGTCTGCGTGCGTTTGACCTGACAGTGCGGTCAGTAATGAAGATGATGATGATGATGTAATCCGTCTCCTTCAGAAAACCATCGAGTCGGAGACGGTGAAGACATCAGAGGTTCTGAAGAAGACCCTGGGTTCTCTCTCCGAGACTGTGAAGGAGGTGAGGCACCACTAGTTAAAACTGGTTAGGACTAGTTGGAACTAGTTAAGAGACTACAAGACTGGTCCAATTAGGACTAGTTATGAGTATCTAAGACTAGCACAGAGTGAAGATAATCAGCATATCTACAGGGGTTGACATTTTTATGTAAATAGAATGGTGGTGTGGTGTCATGTATAACCATCTCATCTTTCCATAGTGACCCTAACCTCCTCTCGGTGTGTGCGTGCGTGCGCGTGTGTGTGTGTGTCAGGGTCTGGAGGGGGTGACCAGGACTGACCTGGGGAAGAAGATCAAGGAGGGCGTGGAGGAGGCGGCTAAGTCGGCACGTCACTCTGCAGAGTCGGTCGCTAAGGGAGGAGAGAAGCTGGGGAGGACCGGAGCCTTCAGGGCCATCTCCCAGGTCCGACACACACACACACACACACACACACACACACACACACACACACACACACACATCACACACACACACCACACACACACACACATCACACACATCACACACAACACACACCACACACACACACACACACAAGAATACAACCCAGTACCAGGACACAGTTGTTGTATGGTAAAGTTAGAAACACATTTCTACCCTGTTTAACCAGCATTATGACCCCCCCCCTCCCAGGGTATGGAGTCAGTGAAGAAGGAGATCGACGTGGGAGACGCAGGACCCTACAGGCCCCCCCCCCAGCTGAGGAAGAGGAGCCAGTCTTCGTCTAAAGGAGCAGACAGCGACAACAGAGTGTTCGAAGCCAACGAGTGAGTCGCTGCTCCTTAGTAACCCAGTAATCCAGCTATGAGTGAGTGAGTGCTATAAAGCAACCCTGCTACCCAGCTATGACAGTCACTGCTCCTTAAGCCTAATTTATACTTTGTGAGCCGTGACATTTTTGACTCATTGACATCATTTGGAACGTCTCGCAGGCTGTGAGCCGCTTGACTCGTACCACCTCACCTCATTCTAGCGGCTCACACCACGTCATTATATGTCGCACATATTTGATTGGTTGACTGGCCTGGAGAGACGAAGCGTTCTGTGTTGCTAGGAGATGAGAAAGATTTTCTTGTTTGGTAACAACATAGCATGATTGTGTCACACAGCAGGCCACGGCTCATTGAGTATGAATGCACAGAGCTATGAGCCGTGAGCCATGAGCCAAAAAATGTGTCTCACAGCTCACAAAGTATAAATTGGGCTTTAGGAAGTCTGTAAGCCAGCTATGGGTGTCAGCGTAACTTTGCTGGCGGTAACGTTGAGAAAATCCAGCCTGATGAATGTGTGAGATGTGTGAGGGTTGCTGTATCTGTAAAACGCTCGCCGTGTGTGTCCGTGTCTGTAGCACACTGCCCGGTCTGTGGTTGTGTGTGTTATGTTTTAAACGCTGTCTGTGGTTTGTGTCTGTGCTGCAGGGAGGCCATGGGCGTGGTGCTCCACAAGGACTCCAGGTGGTACCAGCAGTGGAAGGACTTCAAAGACCACAACATGGTGTTCAACAGTAAGAACCTGCTCTGGTCTATTCTAGTCATCATATGTACTGTTCTTATCTAATCTGAGCAGTGGTGTGCTGCAACACCATCAGTATGATAATATCAGTATGAGCATAATAACAGGTCACCTATGGCTGGGTGCACTTCCCATCCCCAGCCAGCAGATGGCAGCAGAGTGATGACCATGGCTCAGAATAAACCAACAACTCTCCTTTCACACTAACTCACAAACTCTCCTGCCTGTGTCTTGATTGATATGAACTGAGGGTGTGTTTTGCAGATGGCCTGCTGCAGCACCGTAGGCATTCTCTCAGGATTCTGACTTCCTGTTTATCTGCCAGCTCCTCTTCCTCAAAACACCTCCTCCTCTTCCTCAGGGTTCTTCGAGATGAAGATGAAGTACGATGAGAGTGACAACGCCCTCATCAGAGCGTCGCGCGCCGTGACAGACCGGGTCACCGACCTCTTGGGTAAACGCTCCCTTTTATCAGACCTCTCCTTTAACATCCGACCTCCTGTTTAACATCCGACCTCTCCTTTAACATTCAACCTCTTCTTTAACATCAGACCCCTCCTTTAACATCAGACCCCTCCTTTAACATCAGACCCCTCCTTTAACATCAGACCCCAGACTTGTTGTGGTTGATGATGATGATGATATTTTGTTTGGTGCTCCAGGTGGTCTGTTCTCCAAGACGGAGATGTCTGAGGTTCTGACTGAGATCCTGAAGGCCGACCCCTCCTTCGACAAGGACGCCTTCCTCAAGCAGTGTGAGAAGGACATCATCCCCAACATCCTGGAGGTCAGCACACACACACACACACACACACACACACACACACACACACACACACACACACACACACACACACAAACGCACAACACACACACACACACACACATATGCACACACAGGGGTGAAAATTAACTTTTGGGCTCACGGTGAGTCACCTGCCAAGGGGACTGTAGATGAAAAAATCTACTGGCCAAGTATATATATTTTTCAGATAGCCTTCCAAAATCTAGTCGCCAATTGGAAATGTTACCTGCATTTGGCCGGTGGCAGGTGTTAATTTTCAGCCCTGCGCACGCACGCACACACCAACCAACCAACCAACCAACCAACCAAGGAATCCTGTTCTACCTCTGTCATTGCAGGCTATGATCCGTGGGGAGCTGGATGTTCTGAAGGACTGGTGCTACGAAGCTGTAAGTCAAACTCAAACCTTTATTGTCTCTGTCCTTTGTTTTACGGTCAGCTGTGTCTGACCACTGTCCTCTCCTCCCTCTCCTCTCCTCCAGACCTACAGTCAGCTAGCTCACCCCATCCAGCAGGCCAAGGCTCTGGGGCTGCTCTTCCAGTCCAAGGTCCTGGACATCGACAACATAGACGTATGTACTACTGCTAACGCACCAGGACTTCCTCACTAACCGGTCCAGCACCTCTCTTTCTCTCTTCTCCTTCTCTCCCTGTCTCTCCATCCCTTTTGGACTCTTTGCTCACTCGCTCCAATGTTGTGTCTCTGAACCACGTATAGTAAAATACTATTTTAAACCTCCTCCTCGTTCCTCTTCCTCCTCCCCCTCCTCTTCCTCAGCTGGCGATGGGAAAGATCATGGACCAGGGTCCCGTCCTCATCATCACCTTCCAGGCCCAGGTCGTCATGGTGATCCGCAGCCCCAAGGGGGAGCTAGTGGAGGGAGACCCGGTGAGTTACCGCGGAGACGGTCGCGTAACCACACGTCGTACGTTTTGGGGGTCCGTCTGACACGTTTCAGTTGACCTCTGCCTTCTGTGTACAGGTTTGGGACTCTGTATGTCACAACTGCATTTTTTACCTCCCCCTGACCCTTTCCTCTGCGTGTTCGTCTGTCCGTCCGTCTGTCCAGGAGAAGGTTCTGAGGATGATGCACGTCTGGGCTCTGTGTCGCGACCAGGAGGAGCTGGACCCCAGCGCTGCCTGGAGGCTGCTGGACATGTCGGCCTCCAGCACCGAACAGGTCCTCTGAAGCTGGGGCGGCAGCAGCACGGACCGAGGGAGAGCTGGCCGGACACACACACATACACGCGACACATACATTATCAGGACCGACCAACACGCTGCATGACAAACACACATGCAGCATCTGCCAACATAACCAAGGACTCCACCGGAAACTCCACCGGACATTCTACGGATACCGTGTGTGTGTGTGGTTCTGGGAGCGGTTTAGACGGCTGTGTCCAGACAGGAGAGGACGGATCGTGCATCGTCACCAAGAGACTGAACGAGGCAACTGCCTCTGCTGTCATCCCCTTCCCCCTCACCCAGTGGTATGTTCCACCAACCTCCCCCCAGTGGTACATCCCACGCCCCTCCCAGCTGGGATTGGGATTCTACGCGTTGTAATGTGAATGCCTTTCACCCAAGGTTCTGAAGCTCTAGACCATAAGGTCATATTTATCTGTACATATTTAGAACCCACCTGTTCTTCATCTAGAAAAGACGTAGTGTGAACTGCTGTTGTGTCCAGATGGGTGTGAATACTGGGAGACCAGTCTCTCCAGCAACCCTATAGGAACCGGCCCTAGGTCAGGCGCTGTCCAATACCGGGGGTGTGCCTGATTTAGCCCCGGCCAGTTCGATGAACCCAATCAAACAGTCTCAAACGTGCAGACTCTGAGCTAAATCAAAGTCGCCTCAGATCCTTCCTGGTATTGGATCCGTATGACGCAGGTCTGCTGGCAGAGTTGAGTTGAATGGAGATGTGTACTTGAGATCAGTTCTAGCCCGAGAAGGTCTAGAGGTGCATTTGAGTTGAGGTTCTAGATGAGTCTGACTGGCCGATGTAGGATATGTATAGTACTACTATTCCACAGCTGACCCGTGAGCTGTTAGTCGGGCGTGTGAGGTTAGTAACCTTGTCCTCCGGGCCTCATTAGTGAGCAAAGTGAGTACAGCGGCAGCGACATGTACTCTCATTGTAGCCACAGCAGACAGACAAGCCATCAATAAGTAAAGATGCACATATAGACCTCCAGGTTCTGACTGGTGTATATGTGTTTATTAAGGACTGTATACTGGTGTTTATAATATGGGTTGTTAAACTGATATTCATCCACTGTTGTCACATCTGTTTACATCCATCCACTCTGGGTTGACCAAATGAAATGTTTATGACTGTTAAGGACTATCGTTTATTCATGTTTGTGTTTTTTAATTAAATGTAGCAGAGAGTAAAGAGTGCCGTGTCCCGGAGTTGTTTCCGGTAGAGTGAGGGATTGAGAATGTCTCCTTGTTGCTAGCTTTAGCTTAGTTTTAGCTTTAGTTTAGCTTTGCTAGCTTTAGGTTAGCTTTAGCTTTAGTTTAGCTTTCCTAGCTTTCCTGGCCTCTGGCAGTTGGCTCAGAGTAGCCTAGATAGTTCCAGTGCACCAACACAAAGGCTGGAAGGGAACGGCCTAGTGGCACAATATTGTCTTTCACTGTACTGCTAGTCACTGCAGGGAACACACAGTACCGTTCTGTGGACTAGGCTACATGAAAATGGAGCTCTGGGGTCGTCTCTCCTCAACAGCGTCCCCACAGCACTGGAACTGTGCTAGGGTTGTGGCTACATGGGGTACAGCTACGGCCTGTGTAGAAGGCTAGTGCCTATAAATGCAGAGACCAGTCAAACCCTAACCTTAACATAACCTTAACCCTAAATGGCCTCTGCGTTTATTGGAACTAGCCTTTACCGTCCTTCTGCACTGGCTGTAGCTGTACCCCTTCTAGCCACGACCCTGAACTAGGGCCTAGTCCTGAAGAGCAGCCGGTGCACTGCTGTCCCAGGTGTGATGTAATTGGTATCCCTCTGCGGTTGTGCTGGCTACTAATGAGACCTACCGGGAAAGTCCTGCGCGCCCCAGCAGGAGGGCCAGACACCCCCTGCCGCTCTTACTGGCCCAGTTCGCTGAGTTGCACTGGTTTTAATTGAGTGATTATGAATTAATTTCCACAAGGAGTTGGGCATCCGAATGAGTCACACGTTTATGTGTAAATGCTCTAGATTATTTAGAAGATTGTCTTGTGTTTGCCAAGACATGGCCACCTCAGTTAACTTTTCATTTGTAGGATATTCACCATATTTATGACAAAAACACAGAGAAACGCTGAAGGTCCATTATTTATGCAGCATTCAGTTAGGTACGTCCAGTACTTGCCAGGACCTGCTGTCCGAAATTATGGAAGGTCATTCCCGAGTGCGGAAATTGGGTACGGTGGGTTCCTGCGCATGTGGGCATTCTGGGGAATGACAGAGTGGACAAGCTGGCCAAACTTGCAGTTCAGAGAGAACACATTGATACAGCTATTGAGCTCTCTAAGTCTGAGGGGAAGAGTGTTGTGTGGAGGAAGGTCAATGAAGAGTGGCAGCAGCAGTGGGATCAGGAGACGAGGGGCAGGCACCTCTATGCCGTACAACGTAGAGTGGGTGGTGAGAGATGTAGAGGGGGGAACTGTGGAGGTTCTGACCAGAAGAGGAGAGAAGAGGAGGTGGTGCTGACCAGGCTGCGTATTGGCCACAGTAATTTGAATGGGACTCTGCACGTTCTTGGGAAACATCCTACTGGAAACTGTGAGGTGTGTCTGGTTCCAGAAACTGTGGATCATGTACTCGTGCACTGTATGAAATATGTATCTAAGAGGAAGGTTATGATGGAGGTAATGGGTAGGACTGGGCTGGTAGGCTCAGGGGTACAGGGAATACTGGAGTGTGGTAGTGGTGGGCGAGGCAGGAAGTATCTGGTTGGGTTCTACTTTCTAAAGGAAACCGGCCTGATGGGGAGAATCTGAATGGCCGGATACGTAGAGGTTTTTAGCTCCAGTAGATGGCGGTAATGCAACTTTTAGGATGCCAACCGCCGGAAACCCCCACAGAAGAAGAAGAAGGTTCCATTTTGTCTTTCCATTTCCGGCGGTCTCTGACGCTACTTCCCCCTCGGAGGAGTCTGCGACCCGGAGCTAACGTTAGCTAAAAACAATGAGTAGTAGGGATGTGCACGGTTAACCGATTTCTCGGGTACCCGAGTAGGCAATCTGCTAGTCGGAAAATAAACACTACTCGGTTAATCTAAAGGCTATATAATATGGCATGTTTTGCCGTGAAAGCGCGCATTTCTGAGCGCCTGTGCCCTTTTTCAATTGTTACCAAAGAGGATAGAGCGTTGGCGGCTGCCTGGAGAAAAGCGCTGTACTGTATATGGAGTCTTTTTAAGAGCGCTCCGGCACAGGTCCATGCGCGTATAGCCTACTCGTTTTCCAGCCTATAAAGAAATATTGAATGAATAGGCCTGTTGTTCAATAAATCTATTTAGTTTTGCATGGACATTTCTCTAATGAAGGCTTGACGCCGAAACATCCATTATTGTCCAATAAATTGGAAATAGGCAGTGAGTGCCGCGGTGCTTTTTAGATAACGCTAAAAATTAATTCACTTGTTATCCGGCATCGGCAGTAAAGGCTTGGTTTAATACTTAATTTATATTAGTAAATTAGAGGTCTGGTTGCATATTGTAGGCTTAGAGTTTTCAGAGTAGCCTAACGATAGGCTTAATAGGCTATGAGCTGGGCAGTGCATCCAAATTAAAAGGCTGCGTTTTTCGATTCCGATAGCTTCATGAAAACCTGTGGGTTATTCAATCTGATAAGTAATGCATCCAACCACACATCAGCTTTTAAATATGTTTATTTGCAAGGGCATGGACGAGACATGAAAGCACCGCCACGGTAATAACGGCGGAAAAAAACGTTTTCCCCTCCGAGGGGGCCGGGGTTCAATGCGCTCTGTCTGGACGGTATCTTTTTTTGAGTAATCTTTTTTTTGAGTAATCGGTTACTCGAGTAGGATCAGGTTAGGTTACTCGGTTTTAAAATTAGTCGAAATTCCCATCCCTAATGAGTAGTATAACTTGTTCTGTTATGGGGTGCAACAACAATTGGATAAAGAGAAGAGCGCAGTTACAACAACAATGTTACGACCATAAGGTGCCGAGATCGGAGTGCTGTGGGGCATTTTTTGCCCTGCACCCACCACCTAAAGCTGAAGAGAATTTCAGACTGTGGTTGAAGGCGCTCAATTTAAAGAGCCCACCAAAGCGCCCATATGTATGTTCATACCACTTCGTGGATAGGAAGCCTACACATGAACACCCGTACCCCGAAACTTTTCTTGGCTACGAGGCTCCGCCACCAAAGAAGCCACGTCGAGTGTTGAAGAGGTCGACAGGCACACCGAGTAAGTTGAAGTTGGCTGTGTTAGCTCGTTAGGTGAAGTTGGCTGTGTTAGCTCGTTAGGTAGGCTCGACTCGACGGAAAAGCCTGCTTTGAATAAGTTTAGCTAACATTGGGTGCGTTTCCATTACCACTAGAAATCGGCAAAACCCGAATATCGCAATAAAAAAACAGTAATGGAAACACCTACATTTCGAAAAACCTAAAGGGTCGAGAAAAAGTTTTTACGCTCGCATAAGCTGATTTTTCAGACGTGTCGGTATAGAAGTAGGCCTATATCGCAATTCGTGTCCGAATGTCCATACTATGTATGTAGTACATACTAGCCTATATAGTACGCCAGATGCAGCATGCTACATCAAAATTGTGCCTGCTACATCTGGCGTACTATATAGTATTGTGGTATATTTTTAATATAGAGCTTCACAGCACGAGCATGGTGTGTTTATGTTGGTTTGCACTTAAGTATAGTCATAAGTCTTTCAGCTGTCTGATATCACTTAGTAAATAATGTGTTTAGGTTAGTTTGCACTTAGAGATGGTCATTAATTCCTTACCTGTCTAATCTAACCTTTAGGAAGGAACACCATGATGTCAGAAACAGATGTCTTAGGTCCGGGGCATTCCTTGAGCAAAATGAGAGTATACAGGGAAATCGGACCATATTGAAGAACCAATGAAATTGAGGGTGACAAGGGAATATAACCTTGAGATAGGAAATCGGGAGAGAGAGTGGTCCGGATCTGGCCTGTTGGACACTCTGTGATTATTTGATGTGTTAATAAAAAGTGTTAAACGCATCCGGACGTGCGAGTTTAGTCATTCCATCCAAGATTTCAATCTAATATACCACAGTATGTACTACATATTCCCGAAATTACCCCAAAAATGTAGCAGGCATCGAGAGGATGCTATTCGCCTTATTCACCTCAGCTGTAAGCTTACCTTCTTATTTAGGTTTCCGGCAGGCTGTACGCAACAGCGTAATGCTGCCCCCCACAGGCCGACGACATCATTTATATTCTCCCATACAGTCCAGTGGACTGGAGATTCCGGAAACAAGATGGCTATTTGAGTGAAACGTCGCGGCACGTTTCGCTCAACACTGTTGAATACTGTATCATTTTTCTTATTGCCACAGGTACATCTATGGCCGTCAGCGATACTGTGGATGACAGGGAGGATGAGCAGGTTCAGCCTACACACCATGATGCAGGAACACAATGGGAGGACCAGTTTGTCTCTGACCATACATATGCGAAGAAGACAACACTTTTCCACCAGAACCTCCCTATGTGTGATCGAGGAACACAGTGTGAGGCTCCGACTGCATTGTACACATCCCTGCTGAGGAACAACCAACTTTGTCTGCTCTACACAGGGTTGCCATTGGAAGGATTCCATTCCGTGGCTGAGGATCTTACGGAAGGGTACAGCAACACTTTTAAGCTGCATCCCTGCGACCAGCTCTTGATGACTCTGATGAAGCTGCGTCTGAATCTGGTGCAGGGAGACCTAGCTGAAAGGTTTGGTGTCTCTCAGTCTGTGGTGAGCAAAGTGATTGCCGTCTGGCTTGACCGCATGGAGAAGAAAATGATGTGTTACGTGCCATGGCTTCCCAGGGAGACGATTCAGGCAACAATGCCTCAGTGTTTCAAAGAACATTATACTATAATACCACTCAACATGCGTGATTGACTGTTCAGAGACATCACTTCAGAAGGCTAGAAACATTGACTCCAGAGGGGTCATACAGCCACTACTACGGCCAGAACACGGTAAAATACACGGTCGCTATTGCACCATGTGGACTTATAATGGACATTTCGGCATTACAGCATACGGAAGGTGCAGCGATAAGTACATCACTTCAAACTCTGGCTTCCTGGGATACCTGCGCCCAGGAGATGAAGTGATTGTGTAGCGCATTGTGTTGCCTCTGGGTATGAAATGCGCTATACAAATAAAGCTTTGATTGATCGATTGATGGCTGATGGAGGCTTTATCATCGAAGACCTGCTCTATGAAAGAAAGGTCAAGCTTGTCATCCCGGCCTTCATCAAGTGAGGCAAGCAGCTTTCAGAAGAAGACACCACCAACACGAGACGCATCGCGAACATCCGCGTGCATGTTGAAAGGGTCTTGGGCATTAAGAACTTTTGGGAGTTTGTGCAGCCCTATGTAACCTCCGTGGTGATATTTCAGATGCAGACAAGTAGGCCTAATGCCTAGAGAGAATAAGCTGATAATTTTTTATCCATAGACTGATGGCAGCTGATATTTATTTCATGTCCTGTGTGTATTAAATTTGTCCTACCGATCTGTGCAATGTTGTATGTCTGAAAGGGCCTTGGTCTGAATGTGTTCCACTCAATTGGATTTGGAGTATTCTCTAGTTTGTGGTCTCAACATTTTGTCCACATAGCCTACTGTAGGGTCTCTCTTCCCGATGTCAACATTGACGAGGCATTTTATCTCAACATATAATGCTCCATTTCCCCTGCAATTGACCTTTCTGCCTTTGTGGCTTTCCCACTCACCTCTCTCTCTCAGGTCAAGGTGTCAGGACGAGTTAAATATTTCACACCAGTTGTGATAAGATTTGAACAAAACGGAGTACTTCAGTTGATTAAAAGTACACAGTAGTACCCAGGATGTCATGGAAGCAAGTAAAAATACAATTTTATTTGATAAAATTTCTAAACTGGTCCACATGACATTTCTTAAAAAGCTAAATCTTAAAATCATGAGGTTAATCTACAGAGGTCATGTGATCAATTGGCTTGTAATGGATCAACATTGTACACCTACACACTAAAATAGTACTCACCATTTAAGTTCAGTTAGCCTAGCCTTATAGGAAAGCCTACCGCTGGTGCAGCTGACATAATTATGAGTGGCGAGCCCGACCTTTCATTTCAGGGCACTAACTGAAGGTTAGCTAAGCTCACTAACCCAGGACTGAGCACTGGTGCGAGAGGGGCCCCTTCAGCGGTCTTCTAAAAGCCAGACGTCACTGCTGTTACACAATGGATGAACAACAGGATCGCCATTTAGCCCCTGGCACTTTGTTCAATCAAATGAAAGGAGTCCATGAGGCTCTATCCACCCATTAACACTGCAAAGACGCTTAAACTAAGGAGAGCCTAATTCACTACAGTAGCTACCCTTTACTGCACTCACGTGGCCGATATGATTGTAGGCTAGTAGACACTACTGATTGTCTATAGAAAAAGCAGATGTGTTGCGTAAGAGAGAGGGTGGGGGGCGGGGGAGGGGGGGGGTGGTCCTTGGCTTAGGGGAAAGGCCTGCGCGAGCAGGTGGAAGGCGCGTAGAGCGCTCGCAGACAGCCGAGTAAAAGCAGCGCTGTCCATGGTGCTGGATCAGACCGTCAGCCAGAACAGGACAGTGAGGGGACTGTGCCATGAGTCGAGGTAAGACCCAATCACATAACTATCATTTTAGAGTGTGAGGCCTTTTATTTCTTATACTTTGACTTGTATCAGTAGCCTATCTCAAGTGGATACCTTTCTAAAGACAAAACTCATTAGTAAACAAATGTAGCCTCTAGCTATTATTTCAATAATAAGAAAAAAACAATAGAGGCTATTATCTCAGGCCTACAATTTTTTCTCAGAATTGGACATGGTTATATTTTTAAGAGTAGCAGATGTTTCTTCATGGTCCTTGATCTACTAGTACAGAAGGCTTTACAGTTCTACTGCGTTGAACATACATCCAAGTGCCTCTAGAGGAAAGAGCTCTACTGTTTGGAAATACTTAGCCTAATAGGTTATAAAATGTTGGTTGTTTCTTTAAAAGTTAATAACTCTCTTCTTCCGGCATATGCTGACATAGAAAAATACGTGTTTATACAAAAGGCAGGGTCAATAGTGACCAGTTATAAAATTATTTCATTAATGGCAATAGGTTACACCTTGTAGACCACCTACAATAGGTCACAAAAATCATTTAACCTCAATCAGAAATAGATCTGTATAATAGGCTACATCTCAGAAATATTGAGGTTGCAATTCTCAGATCAAAAGCAATCTGAGTAAGTCTATTATGTCATTTAACACTGACAAGCATATGGTTTAACCTCAACCAGTAATAGATCTGCATAACAGTCTACTGTACTTCTTGGAAATATTGAGATTACAATTCTCTCAGCTCAGTAGCAAGAAGCTGAGAGAAGGAGAACAGGGCTCATCGTGGCAGGAGGAGTGGAGGATCTGGAATACGATACGATTTAACTTTATTGTCAGCAATGCTGAAAATGGTCTTGCGACACAGCTCACATATGCAACACATAACAGTACACACATTTGCCAAACAAAAAAAATAGGTACTACATCCATCCATACACACACACACACACACACACACATACATTCTAACATCCATCCATACATGAGAAACGTGAAAGACGAGGGCACAGATGACCGTTATTGTTTTACTGACTATGGCTCAGAGATAGATTTAATTTTAAGGTTGACTGATGAACAAATGTCTTTTTCTGTCTAACCTTGCTGAAGCCAGGGACTCTATAAGGCATTAGCTCATATTCCCCATTCAGAACATCAACGTCTACTATTTGAGGTGATATTCCTTGCTAGCCTTAGTACACTGTTGTATGAAGCTTCATAGTCTCTCAATTGGTTGACCAACAATCTTTGAGTTGTTCAGTTGCTGCAGCAGTTGTGATTTTAGGACAACAGACAGGCATCCATACCAAGTTGCACTACAGTACTGAAGAACACTCATAATGTCAGAGGTATAAAACAGAAGAAGAATCTGTGTACTCGCACCAAAGGATCTTAAACGACGGAGAAAGTAGATTCTTTGCTTTGTTTTCTTACATACGGATTCAATCTGATCCTTCCAAGACAGCAGGTGGTCAATAACTACTCTCATGTATGTATATGAGCACACCTGATCCATGTATTCACCATGAATGTTAACAGGGGAACTGTGCTTCTCTGGTGCTTTACCAAAACCAATCTATTTTGTCTTTTTTGTATTGATCAGGAGAGCGTTGTTGTCACTCCACTCGACTACTTTGTTAACTCTCTGCTGGTGCAGTCCAGGGTCACTACTGCGGCCCAATAAAATGTAGAGATGAAGAGATTTTAGTGTAGCTCTGTGCTGTTATCTCCTTAGCCATTAAATCCACATGGAAAGTGCTTCTGTGCATCAGGCAAAGTTCTTGGGACTGTGTGTGTGTGTGTGTGTGTGTTTGTGTGTGTGTGTGCGTGCGTGCTCGCATGTTTTATCTCTGGGTTTCTTTTCCAGGTAGTCTGGTGAGAGGCTCACTGTGAAAGCTGCTGCTGCTCCTGATGATGATGATGATGATGATGATGATGATGGTGGTGGTGGAGGACGTGACTTATCATCTCGCCAACATACTGTAGAAGAAACAACTTGACACTCTAACTAAAGGGAAATCTCCCGTCTCTTCCGCCCTCATAAGCCAACCATCACCAGACCTCTGTCTGCTCGATCAGGAAGACAATGTAGACTTATGGCTAGGGATGAGACGGTATGGATTTTTGCATTATGGTACGGTATCTAGTTACACGGTACGGTTTACGGTATTTCACGGTATACAGCATTTCACCTCTCCAACACACATAAAAAAAACAAGTGTTTTACTTTGAAGGGACTACAGTGCAACACATGATGGAAAATACACACTATTGTAATTAAGCTCAGTTTATTAATAGCAAGCTTATATTAAATTACAAAATTAACTGTTGCAAGCAACTTGAAATGTGAAGTTTCAGCAGCGCATTATTGTGTAATACCATAAACGTAATAATGTAAACACAGGGAATGTCACGGTTCTAATACCATGGACATTTTATACCGCGGTTCACGGTTTTACGGTATACCGTCTCATCCCTACTTATGGCGCTGTGGCGGCCTCTGTGCCGAGGGCATCCTGGGTGAGCTAGTTCTGTAGTAAGACCCCGAGGACGCTCCGATGTTTTACTGGAAAAACTGAGCCACAGAGATGTGGGTCTGTTCAGAGAATTAGAGTGACCAACTGCAACTTCATAGGTCCACCTGAAAACAGAACCACAGAATCTGTTTTGGCGTAGCTGCGTCTGTTTGGCGTAGCGCCCCCCCCCCCCCCACCTCTGAGATGAGCGCGGCTCCGCCCTGGCTGGACTACAAGGCCTCGTCCCCGGGTGTGGGGGCGGGGCCGGGGGCGGGGCTCCCCAGGGCAGGCCCCACCGCCCTCTTGCCGGCGGGGGACCACGCGGAGCAGGGCCTGACTCTGTGCTTCATGGGACTCCTCCTCCTGCTCCTCGTCTTCCTGGTGGTGCGCTGCATCCGCATCCTGCTCGACCCCTGGGGCAGCATGCCCGCCACCTCCTGGAGTGACCACAAGGAGGCGCTAGAAAGGGGGCAGTTTGACTTTGCACTGGGGTAGAGGGGTGATGGAGGGAGGGGAGAGGAGGGGGAATGAGGTCTGGTAGAGGAAGAGTTGGCGGTTACAGGGGGTAGCCATTTATCCACTTTAGATCCATCTAAAGATGTCACTAGGTAATGCTGTAAGGATTTGATGTTCCCCAGGGTTCTATGGAGAACAGGGATGTTGCTGCTAGGAGGAATATCTTGATTAGATCAGATGAACGGAGATTCTCCAACACAGCCATGGGCAGGGAGGGGGTTACCATAGTGACAGCCCAGCAAGAGACCATGTCAGAGAGACTGAAACTACTCTTCATTCAGGAGAGCCAGGAGGTCGAGGGGAACTCTGTGTGTCACTACTGAGAGACAGGGACCAGAAGAGAGACGTTGAACTAGCTCAGGAAGACCCTTACATGAAACATGCTCCAATTTGTTATTACTGTCTTTTATAAAAAGGTTTCCCAGACAGTAACTGTTCCTCAGGTGAATATGACTAGATGATTTCACCAACATGTTCTTCTCTGTTCTGCTTTCTTATTGATTGTGAAGATTCATGTTGCGTTATGCATCCCCATCCACCCATTGAAGATGATGCTGCATATTTTTGGCTCCGCCCAGCGACGGCTGGCGGAGGGTATATTCTCATGTGTCATGTGTGTTATTTCATTCGTTCGTTCGTTCGTTCGTCACATAGCAGGATTATACAAAAACTACCAGAGCGATTTTCATGAAACTCGGTGGAGGGGTGTAGCATGGGCCAAGTTAGAACACATTCAATTTTGGTGCGGATCAGAATCACTGGGCGGATACACAAATTAAAAGAAAACATTTGCCATACTTGGACCGGCTCCCTGCCCTTTATTTCTACTTCTCCTGCCGAGTTTACTGAACCGCCGGTGGCTGAGCAACAATGTATAAGTCTAACAATGGGTTAGATTCCGGGGCTCAGCTTTTGATATCAACTTTTTGTTGTTGTTGTTTACGCCCAATATTGTCTTATGTTTCTATGCATGTAAAATAAAATCATATCTGATTCATGAAAAAAAAATCTGATAAACACTGTTCTTAGCCTGGATCCTGTGGTATTAGCCTACATATAAATCATAAGCTACCTGCGCATCTGGGCTGAGGTTTTTCCCCTTTAGAGTCAGGTTTCACTAACTATGTGTTCTTTTTAATTTCATTGTTGAAACAAACGGGGGAAAAAACAGTATTATCCGTCACATAGCAGGATTATACAAAAACTACCAGAGCGATTTTCACGAAACTCAATGGAGGGATGTAGCATAAGCTAATTTAGAACCCAACCCAGAGACATGGACACTGAACTAGTGCCTCTCTACCCCTCCCAGAGTCATGGACACTGGGCTAGTGCCCGTCCTTTTTACCCCCCAGAGGAATGAACACTGGACACTGAACACTTAATTTCTCTATATAGTTTTGTAACTTATGTCTTCTGTTATTGTCTGTAATGGCTGATTGAAAAAATTACATGTTCAGTTGTGTTCATACATGACCACCTCTAATAAAAAACACTATCAGTTACACCACTAAAAAGCGTAGGCTACTCTTCAATGGTGCAAGTGTGCTATATTTATACTGAGAAGTGAATTTAAACCAACAAAATGCATTAATGGGCGGAGCCTTGTGCTCTCTGAGCACCCTTTCTAGTTCCTACTGTTTTCCTGTAAGTAAACATATTTTTTGTAAACAAATCAAGCTTGTCTTTGTATCTGACAGAGGACTGACAAACACACACACACACACACACACACACACACACACACACAAACACACACAGAACCACACAGGGGATAGTGACATTTCTGGTTTTACTTAGTAGGCTGTTCCACTATTACTGTCTGAGATTTAAATTAGACGTAATCGATGAGGTGGCTTGTAAAGAGACACTGTCAGCTAACTCAGAGGAGCAGCAGTCCCAGAGAGAGATCACCTCCTCCTGGTGAAGTGTCTCCCTCCGCTCAGCTCAGAGGGAGGGTCACACGGAGAAGAAAGACATGTGCATCTCTGCTCCTAGATCCTACATTTGCTCTGGCCGTCTCCCATTATCTTTCACCGTCATGGCTGCCCTGTTTTTTTTTGTTTTTTTTGTTTTTTTTTTAATAAATGTTTATATTGTGTTCCTGTTACAAGGTGTCATAATAAATGAGTACTAAAGGAAGCAACACAGAGACCACTGAATTTCTAATTCATGTTATTTTGTAGATGTGCTGTTGAAATGGTAACGTTACTAGTAGAACATGGGACCTGTCCAGGCTGCTTCCTTGACTCTGGAGGACGTGCTCCCCCAGATGCGCGTGCTCGACCCCACCTGCGGGCCCGACAGGAAGCAGCGCGTGAAACTGGCCAAGCACGTTTCTGACTGCAGGACCGTCAGCACAGGCTCCCCCCAAGGCTCTGTTCCTCCCCCTCTACTCTTCTCCCTGTACCCGAAGAGCTGTACCTTCAGCCATCAGACTGTCAAGTTCCTGGTATTTGCAGACAAAGAAAACCCTCATCAGTTTCATCTTAGAGGGCAATACGTCCGCTTTCAGGTGTGAGAGCGACCAGATGCTGTCCTGGTGTGGCCAAAATAATCTGGAGCTCAATGCTCTCAAGACAGTGGAGATGATTGAAGATTTAAGAATCCAGCCCCCCTCCCCCCATCACACTATACCCCCTGCACCTCTTGCACACGGCCTCTGATTGTTCCACATACCTCAACAGCGCACACATTGCATTCACTGTACATAACACAACACTGCTCAACCACCACACCACACTCTGCACACACACTGTACGTACACTCACCAGCACAGCCCATTCTGTATATAGTACATAAATTGCATTTGTGCCTCCCTTTTTTAACAGTATATTGTAATTTGTTTGCATTGTATTTTTGTTTGCACTGTTTTTTGTACTGCATTTGCACTGTCCTGCCCTGTCCCCCTGTCCTATGTCGTGTGCAACAGCGTATGTCTTAACCCTAGTCAAATTCCTAGGATGTATGAACCATATAAATGGCTAATAAACAGATCTTGAATCTTGGATCTTCCTGTTGAGTAGAGCCCCCTACTGGACATATGGAGTACTGCAAGCATCCATATGGTCTCTGGCCACCCCAGCCCTCCCCTGCCCCCTCCTCTGACCAGTGGAGCTGAATGCAGGCTGAGAGCTCCACCATTGTTCACCACACAAAGTCATGCTGCACAGCGTTCAAGCCTAATAACAGAACTGGAACTGTTCTCCCTCTGACAGCAACCAATAGATGCTCTGAGTGAAGCCCCAATTACAGAACCAGGGTCATTTAGTGAGCCAGGTTTGTTAGTGGCTCAGCGGGCTCCAACAATACAGAGGCCCTAGTCTCAGGGTAGGAGTGCTGATCTAGGACCAGGTCCCAGCCCCTCCAAGTCAATTAATTCAAAAGTCACAACTGATCCTAGATCTGCACTCCTTCTCTGAGACACTGATGAATACGGGTCCAATAGGTCAGAGTCTGACCAAGAGGGAACCAGGTCAGCCAAGCCGGCTCTCTCTAGTCTTCTACTGCAGACAAACACACAAACACACTGTTACAGACAGAGATAAAGCCCATCTCTAAACTACCAGGTCAATGGAGATTCAAAAGGGCATCTTCATACTAGAAAATGCCCTACAAGGGTTCATCTGTACTGTCTGTCGAGGAGGGATGGGGGAGATTGTCTGTCTGTCTGTACACTGTACTGTCTGTCTGCCTGCTGTCGGTCTGTCATCTGTCTGTCGGGCTGTCTGTCCACCTGACTGTCTGTCTGTCTGCATGCTTGACTTTCCGCCTGTCTGTCTGTCCACCTGTCTGCCTGCCTGTTTCTGTGTTCTATCCATGAGCAGCAGCAGTGATAAATAGTGAACAGTGATATTCACTCTGATTAGAGTATGTCTGGTTAGATCTGGGGGGTCTGCCTTAGTAAATGGTAAAATGGTTAATGGACTGCACATACTGCACTTCATTTACAATGAAGGCTTCTCATTCACCCATTCACACACACACACCTATGGCGGTAGCTGCCATGCAAGGTGCTAGCCTGCTCATTGGGAGCAATTTGGGGTTCAGTGTCTTTGCCCACTTCATGTGGGATTCAAACCGCCGACCCTACGATCATTGGACGACCCGCTCTACCTCCTGAGCTACAGCCGGCCTCGTCTTCTGTCTACAGCCTGTCTGTCTGCCTACCTGTCTGTCTGTCTGCCTACCTGTCTGTCTGTCCGTCTGCCTGTCTGTCTGCCTACCTGTCTGTCTGTCCGTCTGCCTACCTGTCTGTCTGCCTGCCCGCCTATTTGTGCACCTGCCTGCTTGTCTGTCTGTTTTGTTCATGTGCAGCAGTGATAATCAGCGATAAAGACTGAGCAGGGATCTAGCTTTCATCTGGAGAGTGTCTGATCAAATCTGCGGAGTGTGGGCTCTGTGTGTCTGTCTGCTTCCTGTCCTCCCGCCTGCTCATCTATCCGTCCTGTCTGTCTCTCTGTCCCTGTCCACGTGAAGCTGGAGAGAATGTGGTCTGATCTACATAGCATCAGTGATAGTCATCAGGAGGCTGTCAAGGTTCAGATTTGCGTGATTGCAGTGGTGATTCTCTTTTCATAATTGCGTTTGAGATCTTGACAGATAAGAAGAACACGCACACACGGACACATAGGCCTACACAAACACACAGGTGCAAACGCTGACAGACACGGGGTGGGTGGTGGCAGGAAGTGGGTTGCTTGTTGCGTTTTGACAGTTTTAGCATGAAATTAAGACTGGAGCCTGTGTTTGAAAACTCCATGGTGAGCTGTGTTGATCAAACCACCCAGGTGCTTCTGTCTGTAGGGTCAAGGTCAAGGTCAACTTTATTTATATAGCAGATTTAAAATCAACCGAAGTTGCACCAAAGTGCTTTACAGTATAAATAAAATAAAAACAGACAATACATACAAATAATACTGAATATAAAAGTGCACCATTTAAAAACAACAGTCATACGAGGGCCAGGGATGTATGGCTTAACTAGCGTTAGAAAACCAGTGTAGGGGTCAAACATGGGACTCTCCGAGTGTCAAACTTTGTAGGATTAATGCAGGGTAGCCTGCTGCTGTCCTCTTGGGCAGAACTGATTTGAGTTTAACCTAGATAGCAACTTTCTGAGTCCATGGGAAACCTGTTAGTATACTGGGTGGCTCTTGTGCAACAGGAATGTAGTTCACCTGTCACTCTGACGGTCTGATGATTATGAAAAGTATGTCCGGGAAATAGTAGCCTATCATATCATAGTCAACTTTCGACCTCAAACTTCTGGTTTCAATTCTGCGGCTGTGAGAGCATTAACGTAGCCTACAGCACTGTCACAGAATAGAGGAACCTACTGCTGCATATGATGTCGGTCAACGTTCACACTTCTGGCGAAGACACTGACCAAACACCTTGAGTCAAGATTGGCAAAGGAATGTATACCTAGTTATATACATAGCCTAGTGGACAGAGTTTCAACGTAAACATTCTTGGTATCGTATTAGAGCAAATTGGGCAAATATAGGCTACCCCGAGGTTATATTTTGACATATGAACACCTCGGCCGTTCTGTGTGACCGAGGACTAGGCTACAAGACACGTGATAAGCTATTTAACTTTCCCTCATGTTGAGAGACAACAGGTAAACTTGTGCGAGTGTCGTCACCAAACGTGACCGCAGTGACGGAGAGAGTTGAATGGAAACACGCCCTCCAAGCCACTCCAGTGGCAGACAGCGACACGGGCACACAGCGCGTCATTTCAAGCCTCCTCCATATCAGACGATAACCTACAGCCAGGTTGGCTGATGTAAACCGTTGTAAACCGTTGACCTGGATTTATTCAAAATTTCCTCTTCAAAAAAGCAGACAGGTAAGTAAGTGTCTAAGCAAATATGTAGCCTACAGTTGGGCATAACTGTTCTTGCTGTTGTTGTAGTTTTTTTTTAGTCTTTTTTTTTTTTACCGGTGTTGTTCCTCTATTATCAGAGGGACAACGCGGCTTTAGTTTAGAATAGGCTGTAGTAGCCTAGAGAGTGCTTTCGACTTTACAAAAGGAGCTTGAATTATTTCATTATATCTTCAAATTACTTATCATGTTTTATAATGTGACCTGTCACTGTTGACTTGTTAGATCTAATCGGAGGTTTCTTCAACATGACGTCAGAAAAATCAGACATATTTATTAAGTGATGTCCATGCTGTTTTACCGACGTTAAAGTGACGTCCATGCTGGGTAGACATATTTTAAGTGTTGATCAGATTAAAAGACAGACAAATTCCTGCATATTTGCCCCCACAAATACCCCCCCCCCCCCCCCCCACACACACACTTACAAATGCACGTACAGTATATTCCCTCTCTCACACACACACACACACACACACACACACACACACACACACACACACTAACCCTCTGCCACCCTACCCTCTAGAATGCTCCTCCTCCCAGACCTGTGGCAGCAGCGGTACTGGCTCCCGCCCGGGACCAGCTGGGACCAGATGGAGCAGCTGGGCTCTGACGGGCCGCGACCCTGTGACCTCCTGGTGACCCTGCCCCTGGCGCTGGGCTTCATTGTCCTCCGCTATGTGTTTGAGAGGTATAGCAGTTCAGACCAGCTCTGTCCTAGGATGGGTGGCATACTGGTTCTAGCCAGCAGGACTGAGGAGAGAGAGCCTTGGTGATAGTTTCACAGTCAGAGGAACGTTTCTTTCACACGTTTCTTTCATTCTTGTCACACGGTGGAACAACCTCTTCGTTCTCCCCTGTTCCATCCCCTGCAGATCTCTGTCTTATTTAGCAACAACAGAACCATGGAACTGGCAGCATCCTGGTTGATGGACTAGATTTCAGTTGATGTCATGCATCATCATGTCCCCACTAACCACGGTAGCAACACTAACTCTGTCCCCATTGGTGGATGCTGCATGTCTAGACCTGGCGGCTCACTAGCGGGGTCAGGGGCAGAATGTACTGTTAGCGTTAGCACAGGTCTATGAGGAATACACAGAGCAGGTGTTAGCGCAGGTCTATGAGGAATACACAGAGCAGTTGTTAGCGCTTGGCTGAATGATAACAGCAGAAAGGCAGAGTAGAGAGTGTATGCATCTGTTGCTACGGCAGCTGTTTCCTACGGTAACCAGAGATGACGGTTTGAAGTGATCCCCAGCTTTCTCTGAGCTGATAAACACCCAAACGGAGCATGTACAGGCACGCAAAGAGACACACACACAAACATACATGTACTGAACATACATACACACACACACAAATATACATGCACTGAATACACACACACACACACACAAACATACATGTAGCTACTGAACATACATACACATACACACAAATGTACTGGGAATAGACACACATGCACAAACATACATGTACTGAACATACATACACACACAAACATACATGCACTGAATACACACACACACAAACATACAGTACATGTAGCTACTGAACATACATACACACACAAACATACATGCACTGAATACACACACACAAATGCACTGAAAATAGACACACATACACACACACAAACACCAGTTGCTCAATGCCTTAAGCAACCTCTGGACCAGTTGGAGTATCATAAACAATAGGTTGTCAAATGTACAGTATAAAGGGGTGTGTATGTGTGTATTGTATTGTATAAAGATAAGATACAACTGTGTCGTCCAACCAAGTTTGGAAATGTGTCTTTGGTCTCAATCAGAGGGTAAAGAGAACATAAAAAGCAGCATACTCACTCACATTTCACAATAATACAGACAATACATTATTAGCAGAAGCACAGTACATACAGCATACCTCTGTTACCTAGCGTTATTGAGGAGGCCTTTTGCACTAGGGACAAAAGACCTCTTAGATAATGTTCCTCTTCCCCTGAAGCGCTGACCAAAGGGAAGCAGCTCTCTCAGCATGTGTGGAGGGGGCGGCCCGGACCGCTGTTACAGCCAGAGCCTTCCTGCCGACCGCTGCTTCTACCGTCGTCCTGATACCTCCTTGAATTGAGATTTCCAAACCGTGCTGTGATGTTCAAACCAAGGATGCTTTCAACAAGGCCGATACCAACCCTCTCTAAAGATATCCTGGCCAACACCAACCCCCTTAAGCTTCTGAATCCAGAACCTTCTCTGACTGGCTTTTTTATGCAGGTAATCATTGTTACCCATGAGGCTCAGCTGTGCCCGGACATTTAAAACATTGCACAATTTCAACAGGTTGGTCAGAGATACAATGGTGGAGGAGGGTTACCACTATTAAGGATAACTTCCTTGGTTTAGTCTATGTTGAAAGGTGTGTGTATGTGCATACTGTTTTAACGGTGTGTGTGTGTGTGTGTGTGTACTGTTTAACGGTGTGTGTGTGTGTGTGTGTGTGTACTGAATAACTGTGTGTAGCTGATGTTGCGTCTCCTCCCCTCCAGGGTGGTGGCTCCTCCCCTAGGGGGGTGTTTAGGGGTGAGGAACAGGTTCTCTCTCCCCCCTGGCCCCTCCCCCCTTCTAGAGACCTTCTACACCCTGCACAGCAGACAGCCCTCACAGGTCGGTCACACACACACAGTCACACACACACACACACACTCAATGCATCACTGTCAACCTGTTGCCCCGTGTGTTAGTTTGTGTGTGGTGCTGCTCTGTATAACTTCCTGCCTCCGTCTCCCCTTCCTGTCCCAGAGTGACATCATCAGTCTCATGTCTCAGTGTGACAAGACTCAGAGGCAGGTGGAGACCTGGTTCCGTCACCGTAGAAACCAGGATCGGCCCAGCCATATGAAGAAGTTTGCAGAGGCTTCGTAAGTCTGACCTTTACTACGCCCATATGGACCTTATCTGACCTTAATCCTAACTAACCCTATCTGACCCTGACCCAAACTAGCCCTAACCCTTCACCTCATAGTCCTGCCCTGAAGGACTGCCCTGTGAGACCTACTGTCTTCAGTCTCACTGAGTCAGTCCCCCTCAGATTGGTGCAAAATCCAGATTATTTTTTGTTTGTTTTACAGTTGGAGGTTTTTCTTCTACCTCATAGCATTCGTGTCTGGCCTGAGCGTCCTTCTCAATGTGAGTATTTACTGGGAGCTGTGAGCATGGAAGGAGTTACTTGATTCTGGGAGCCGCGGGAGCTGTTTGAATGGAAGAAGTCACTGTACTGTTCTTGTATGTGGCAGCTGTGACGGTTAGTCAACACGAAGCCCACCATGACATCTCAGAAACACTACCACTGCAGTCAGGCGGATGTATCATCATCTTCCTCTGTTGAGATGATCTGTTACCATGGCGTTTGAATAATGAACGTGTGTTTGTCGCCCCCCCCCTCCGTCCTCCAGAGGTCGTGGTTCTGGGACCCGAGGGAATGCTGGAGAGGTTATCCCCTGCAGGTCAGCTCAGCTTCCTGCTACGCTCCATTTTCCACATCCTGCTCGACATCATAAACACTCTTGAACACATTCCCCTGGGTGTGTGTGTTTTCTGTGTGTGTGTGCGTGTCTCTCTGTGTTTTGTGTGTGTATTCTGTGTGTGTTCTGTGTGTATGTCTGTGTTCTGTGTGTTCCGTATGTGTGTGTGTGTCTGTCTGTGTTTTGTGTGTGTGTGTGTGTGTGTGTATGTATGTGTGCATGTGTGTGTGTTTGTGTGTGTGTGCGTGTATGTGTGTGCGCGCGCATGTGTGTGTGTATGTGTGTGTGTGTATGTGTGTGTGTGTTCCTCTCCCCCAGCGTATAGAGAGGGCCCACTACTGGTACTACCAGCTGGAGCTGGGCTTCTACCTGTCTCTGCTGCTCAGCGTGTCGGTGGACATCAAGAGGAAGGTACACTTCCACTTCCTGTTCTCTACTTCCTGTCTGCACCCTGGCATGTAGAACCCATATATCACATCTCATCCTCCCAGAGGAGGGTGGAGGACCAGGTCATATTCCACACCTGGGTAGATCCAGTGACTCTGCTGCTGTTTGAAATATCAGCATGACTTTGCTGCCAGCTTGGTTAGAGAGCAGAGCTGCAGTGTGAGTGAATGAACGATCAGCCTATCATCTGCTCATCACGAGAACAAGTATACATTCTCCATGGTCCACCAGGTTAATGTTCACCCCACATTGGACTGTAGTTATTTATGAACGGATGATGTACTGGTCTCCAGCGTCCCTGAGAGGAACAGGTTCAGGTTCTGGTCAGCCTGGCTGTGCTGGACCTCAACATCAGCAGGACCTCAACAAAGACATGTCTGTCTTTAACATCACTGCCCCCTGTCACATGGCCTATGACCATACCTGTGTTATGTGCTGTAGAATGAACGGTTGTGTTATCGTTGTGTGTGAGTAAAGTTGTTCTGGTTGTTCTCCCGGTGTGCAGGACTTCAAGGAGCAGGTGGTGCATCACATCGCCACCATCGTCCTGATGGGGTTCTCCTACTGTTCCAACTACGTGAGGGTGGGAACCCTGGTTCTGCTGCTGCACGACGCCTCGGACGTTCTCCTGGAGGTGAACGCTCACACGAGCATACACACACACACACACACACACACACACACACACACACACACACACACACACACACACACACACACACACACACACACACACACATGCGCACACAGGCATACATACACTCCTTGGCGGCTGTGGCTCAGTGGTAGAGCAGGTCGCCCCAACGATTGGAGGGTCGGCGGTTCGAATCCCGGCTCCTCCTGTCCACTTGTCGAAGTGTCCTTGGGCAAGACAATGAACACCAAATTGCTCACAATGAGCAGGCTGACACCTCGCATGGCAGCTGCCACCATTGGTGTGTGTGTGAATGGGTGAATGAGAGGCCTTCATTGTGAAGCGCTTTGCATAAAGTAAAATATAAGTTCAGTCCCTTTACAATACAAAGGCACGCTTGTACACATTCACACACACAGCAGCCAGTCCGACTGCCAACCAGTCTGTCAGCACCAGGCACAGAAGCCACAGATAGCCTCAAAACTTGAAACGAGACAATGAACACTACAGTGTTATTAAAGGGGCACAGTCACAATTGTTTCAGTTGATATTAAATTCTGTATCCAGGCCTTTTTAAAATCACCATCAGTGTAGGAATCGTGGAAATCGCAGAAAAACTTCAAAGGGCAAACATGTCCAGTGATTTTGTATTGTATTTCCAATGTGACATTGGAAATGTGTACAATTTGTGTACATTGTATTGTATAGGAAACAGCTATACTGACGATGATTTTAAAAAGGCCTACACACAGAATTGAAGCATTTTAATCCAAATAATATCAACTGAAACAAGCATGACTTGCCTCTTTAATTAAAGTGGGTAAAGTGAGTAAAAACATCCTTTATTTATAATTATTTGTGTAACGGCAGTAAAGTCTCATTGATCATCGTCTTTCTCGTGGCTTCAGTTGGGCAAGATGTTTCACTACGGTACGGGCTGGAGGAGCATCTGTGACTACATCTTCATCGCCTTCACTGTGGTCTTCCTCATCACACGCCTGCTGGTCTTCCCCTTCAGGTAGGACTGAGTCTGCTCCGGTCACGCGGCTCAGAATGAACAAGTACTCAGTATATTATTCTGTTCTATTCTGTTAACATGGCAGTCAGGTAAACAGCGTGGATTGGAATATGATGATGATGATGATGATGATGATTTGGGATGCATCTGAGCTGTGTCAGGTGGAGTCTCACCCTCTCCTCTTCCCCCAGGATCATCCACACCACGCTGGTCCTCTCCATGGAGGTGTTCCAGCCCTTCCCTGGCTACTACTTCTTCAACGGGCTGCTGTTGGTGCTGCAGGGCCTGCATCTCTTCTGGGCCGGCCTCATCCTGCGCATGGCCTACAAGTTCCTGTTCCTGGGGAAAGTGAGTAAGGGGGGGCACTCCACAGGAAGTCAATGGGTCATCAACTGTACCAGCCAGTCCCCTGACGGCACATAACACCCTGAAAGTAAAGTGATGGCAGCTGAGGTGGACATCTTATCTTCTTCCTCTTCCTGTCTCCAGCTGGACGGAGACGAGCGCAGCGATCAGGAGAGCGAGGCGGAGGAAGACAGGGGAGAGGAAGAGGAAGAGGAGAACGGCAGGGAGAGAAGCAAAGACTCCCTGAACTCTAAACTGGCCATGCTGACCAACAGTTACGCCTTAAACAACCTGGCTATTAACAGAGAGTCTGTGGCCAGTAGGATGCGCAAAACACGCTAGAACATTCAGCAGCTGATGAACAGACCAGACAGATGTTTTTAGAGGAGTTTGCCGTCATCAAAACAATGCAAGGTTGCAACCTATTGGCCTGTATGGCACTTAAAGGAGAATGCTCGTTTTTGACAATCTGGACCTTATTTACGGCATATTATAAGACGTTTGATTCACCGAGATAACTTTGGTGTAATTTGGAGGCCTGTAGAAGAAATTTAAAATCCAGCGCGAGCCAAGTGTATCCATGTAATGGCGGCGGACGGGGCACTGAGAATGCAGCTTCTAAAAAATCTATTTTCTGCCGCGAAACAGTTTTTATCAATCTGTCTTTATGAATCGCTAGTTGTGCTTACATAGAGCGTAGGCCTGTTGTGGTTTTTCACATGCCTCTGTAATATGATCTTTAGAAACGTCTTTAGAAACGTCTTTAGAAACGTCTTTAGAAACGTCTTTAGAAACGAAATAGCTTCCCCACTTGCTCCAGCACGCATGCACACAGCGTGCTGGAGCAACGCTTGCGCGCTGTGCGCAACGCTTGCGCGCTGTGCGCATGACAGATTGATGAAAACAACCGTTTCGCGGGAGAAAATAGATTTTTAGAAGCTGCATTCTCAGTGCCCTGTCCGCCGCCATTACATGGATATACTTGGCTCGCACTGGATTTTAAATTTCTTCTACAGGCCTCCGAATTACACCAAAGTTATCACGGTGAGTGAAACGTCTTATAATATGCCGTAAATAAGGTCCAGGTTGTCAAAAACGAGCATTCTCCTTTAACACACATTTGACTTGACCTATTTTATATTAGAATACAAAGTGATGATTTCACCATTTCAAACACATTACTGTTGAATGTTTTCTGTTATGTTGATGATGTTGGATGAAGACTATTCTCTGTTTTGAATGGAGTAGCCTATATTTCTGCCAGGACAGGGAGTTTTTATACCTGATATGACTGTAGGCATTGTTTTCTCTCTGAGACTGTGGTGCACCTCAATGAGAACCCTGCATCTTCACCAGATGGCCTCTAGTCACTGTGCTTCTCTCATGCTGACCTAGTGCTCATGTATAGCCACTGAATTTTTGTCACAGATAATAGGCTACTTGATATTTATGTACCGATCATGTTTGTAGATTTAATATGAATGTAATTCTTACCAGTTTGTAAACTATATGACTGAGTATAACTGCGTGCTGAGTCTCTTGCTTTGGTAGATAGCTTCCTAAAATGTAATAATATGACGTTTTACACCGTTTAAGAAAAAAAAACTGTCACTGCAGCCACACACCTGCAGCCTGGCAGACACACTGTTCTTTTATGAAACTGTTATTTGAAGCGAGGGTGATGATAGCAAGCCTATAATGCCACTGAAGAAGAAAGTAATCTGTTTAATTTACGACAGATTAATATAATTCTGCCAACCGTAGGCTAACTAAAGAAGAGCAAGTAAAGTAATTTATCTATGTCGATTTAGTGGACGTGCCTTACTGATAAATAACGCTAGGGAGAGACATTACACCAGCCATGAGACGATGCTATCTTAAAGGGCTAGGGCCTACACGAGTGAAACGGCACTTTTGAACACACATTCAATCGATACCGCTGGCATAAAGAAAACTTTCAAATATGATGCCAACAATACAGAACATATGGTAAAAGACATGCGTCATATTTAGTTACACGTCATTAATGATAACGGAAACAGACATGCCAGTTGTCTCTGTGGCGCAATCGGTTAGCGCGTTCGGCTGTTAACCGAAAGGTTGGTGGTTCGAGCCCACCCAGGGACGGTGTAGTTTTCAATTTTTTAACATTAATTTTATGCCTTGTGATTGGTCAAGAAGGGCCAAGAGAGTCCACGTGCTCGTAGATTTGTGCACAAATGGACCCGAAATGTGAGGTTGGATGTAGGTCAATCACACGTCGTAGGATGGCATTGGGCGTCTCCTAATCTCGGCACTTCTTTCTTAAAGGAGTAGTAAAGGGAAAATGCATGTTTAGCCCTGTTTTATGGTTACTTATGATCATATACAATGGTTCAGATCAAAACGTTGACAAAACTAGCACTTTTGATAAAGTCTGATGATTGCTCTACCACCGTTTTGATCATACAATGGATGTGGGTGGGCACCTTGAAAAATCTTTCAAAAACATGTTAAACTCTCGATTTCCCCCCCTGGCGGCTGGGCCAGACTACAGGGCTGTTTTTTCGTCTGGATGTAACCAGAGTGAGAGTGTCATTAGCCTAAGTTATAGCAATTCAGTCAGTAGGTAATCGCTACATTTAGGAAGCTGTCTTGTCGATAAAGTCAATGGTTTGCTTATTTTTACTGTAGCATAAATATTAACTACTTATCCAGCTAAAGTACCCCCAATGAATAATGGAATTTATGATCCCACTTTTAGCCTAAAGAAGTTGTTATGGCAGATATTAGCACTACTGCATCTGGAGGCAACTTTAGCCCCTCACACGACCTCTAACCTGACGGACTAGCAGTCCCTTATTCCCCCATTAGCGAAATCAGGTTCAACGGTCACTCCGCCTGGTTCTGGGATCAAAACTACTCGATAAAGTATCGCAGAGAAATTTCAAAGGTACTCACAGAAGCAGTAGGGTTGCATCTTCAAAAACGCATGATTTTGAAAGAAATGCGCTGCTAATAAACATGTTCAATTCACCGGCTCATATTTTCACAAAATGAATCATCACAAACGCTTGTCTTCTTTTACGCTGCTGCGTGCTGCTGTCCAATTACAGCACACCACCCATGACAGCAGCATAGAAGAAGCAAGGCAAGTTTATTTGTATAACAAATTTCAGCAACAAAGCAATTCATAGTGCTACATGAGACATTACAAGCATCAAGACAAAGTGCAAGAAACACATTATAAAAGGTCATATTAAACTAAATGTAAGAAAAACATTTAAAAGTTGAAATGCAGGAACAATAAAATACAAAAATAAAAGGTGCAGTGTACGGATGAATAATTATTTGATTTAATAAAAAGTAGTGACAAAAATAAAATCTTCAGTCTTGATTTAAAAGAACTGACAGTTGCAGCAGACCTGCAGTTTTCTGGAAGTTTGTTCCAGATATGTGGAGCATAAAAACTGAAGCCCCGACCCACCTGAACACTGTCATCTTGTCAAAAATCAAACATTGACTCGACTCAGTGGTGCAATGTGCTACAAGACCATGGATTATGTACTAGACCCAATGTACTAGACTGATCACAGCCCTCCGCTGCGCTAGGTGGTAGCAACAGCAATTGGCTGACATGAACGGAAAGGGATAAAGGTAGCTAACGTTAGACGGCTTGCTAGTTCCTGTTCCAGAAATACGTGTGGTGAAGGGTCTGACGGACGGTGAGTGTGTCTTGTCACAAATATCGCAACTGTCTACCTACATTTTTTTTCTAGCGATGTTCGTCCCATCTCATTCATGCTTGTTTGAACATATAACTCGCTAATGCGACCAGTGATGGTTAACATGCTAGCTCATTTTGCTGAGCTAACGTCGTTGTTTCCTTCTGTGTGTGTCATATGCCATGTGTGAGAGCCTGGACTGATCATTTCAGATATCCCATATCAGGCTCTTTTCATAGTTATTGTTGGGATAACGTAATTCAATGTTGGCCTCAGCTGCTTGTGAAAGTCCAAAGATTGTAACTTTATATTTGTGGGGTATGACTAACGTAATTATTCTGTAACGTTACATCAGACTGTTAGCCAGGTAGTAGCTAGCACCACCTATCTACCAAGCACTGCATGGTTCTTAGTGGGATCCAATGTGGCTAGCCAGTTATAGATCAGCAGCTAATCTTGGCTAGCGTGTCAGATAACTGACCCATGTCATGTCCTCATCAGTCTCCCAAGATGCAGATCTTTGTGAAAACCCTGACGGGTAAAACCATCACCCTAGAGGTCGAGCCCAGTGACACCATCGAGAATGTGAAAGCCAAAATCCAGGACAAAGAAGGTAAACTAGTATTCGTGGTCCATATACAGTAACCCCAATACAAAATGCCATCACCTGTTGTGGCCTACATTAAAGGATATGGACACTGAATTTCATGTTTAGCCCTATTCCTGGCTTCCCTGGCATGTATCTGACTAGTACAGGTTAAAATAATTCCTGAACTTGAAATCCACGTATATCATACTTTTTAGAGTTTTCCTGAGTATAACCATAGCTAGCAACGAGCCAGGGTGTGCGCGCCAACGTTATTGACACAGAACTCTGTACTGCACAAAACAGAAATATTTTAACCTGTACTAGTCAGATACATGCCAGGGAAGCCAGGAATAGGGCTAAACATGAAATTCACTGTCCATATCCTTTAATGATGTGTAACTGCCATCTGTTGGAATCAGCGTGTGTGTGTGTTTAACTTGCCGTCTGTGGATTGCAGGCATCCCTCCTGATCAGCAGAGGCTGATCTTTGCTGGCAAGCAGCTGGAGGACGGGCGCACGCTGTCTGACTACAACATCCAGAAAGGTACAGTAGGACATGGTGATGATGTATTGGGATCGGTGTGTTGAGTTTCTCTCTGGCTGCTCATGGCATTGAGCCCCACCTGCATAGAGCGGCCTGAAGGGACAGGTGGACCTTCTTAATGTTGTTGATGTTGAATTAATGTGTGTGGAAATGTTCTCAGAATAGTCAGCCAGACTGCTGCTTTGGTCTGTTCTAAAAAACTGGTTCCTATCTGGTTTTACAGAGATCCATGGCGTAGTCAGTTTATCCGCCGGTCTAGACTGTTAACTAAACCACCCCCCCCCCCCACCCCCCCCAACAGAGTCCACCCTCCACCTGGTGCTGCGACTGAGGGGTGGGATCATCGAGCCCTCCCTGAGACAGTTGGCCCAGAAATACAACTGTGACAAGATGATCTGCCGCAAGTATGTCTGCCTGCCGTCGTCTCTAGTCTACAGAGATGACTGTACACACACACACACACACACACACACACACACACAGGCTTCAGTAATTGTGCATTGTATTCAAGCAAGAGGTGGGTTCTTGTCGGTGATGGGGTGTGTTGTGTGTGTTCCAGGTGCTATGCACGCCTCCATCCTCGTGCAGTCAATTGCCGCAAGAAGAAGTGTGGCCACACCAGCAACCTGAGGCCCAAGAAGAAGCTCAAGTAGTCTGGCTATGTTCACATTTTCAATAAAATTGTAAAAAAAAAAGAAAATAAGTGTCAGGTCCATGGCAAGGTTTTCATCTCTTGACACTGCTGCCCTACTTGTTCAGTTTATCAAACTGAAAATGTATATTTTCATACTTTGACTGCAGTTTCATATACATTTAAAGGTGCAGTATGTCAACTTTTGGTAAATACTATGACAAATTGAGAGGTGTACAGTAAATGGTTGGCGGAATCTCTTATTTCACAGAAATTATTCTACAAAGACATTTAAAGGTTCTCATTTTATTTCTTTACCCAAACCTCCAACTGGATTCACTCCAGAGCAACAACACATTTCCTTGTCCCCATTTAAACATTTTCTTTGAATTAGGCTCAGGAAACAGAAAGCAAACAACAAACCACTATGGCACCTTAGTCTAGGTCTAGTGCATCAACCATGCAATGAAACTTGATCAATGTCATGAATGAGACGTTCCTCATGTAGCGGCGGCTCTCGGGGTGTCATTAAGCTGGTAAAGCAGCCAGGCCCAGAGCCTCCAGAGATCACACAGCCACTCCATACGCCTCCACACGACCGATGGACTCAACTTGTATATAAACTAACTGCATCTAACTTTAACTATTAGCTCATGATGTTTTTAAGATCAGATATGCTAATTCCTTATCCAGTGTGCATTCGTATTGCAAGAGAAAGCACTTAACTGTCTTAAGCCTTATCAGCTAACTTATTTGGCTACAGGAACATAGATTCGTTTCAGTATTGTAGTGTCTAATATTAGTACCATGTCTACAGTATCTTACACTAAAAAGAGGGAGCCATTAATCAAGCTGACAAGATGAGATCCTACATCCACAACAGCATTCTCTGAACAGATGTCTTTGGTGTCCTTAGTGTTTTGTAAATGTTTTCAGAATGTAATGCTCACATCGATGCACCAAAGGGATATTTTTCATGCCTGGCCTAAACGTAACAGTATGTCACTTGTAACATGCTTTCATACCTCATCTATATAACAATATTTGGCACACTCAAATTTGACAAGACTGGAATTGTGCTTAAGAATATACTTGCAGAATCATTGGACTACAGTAATACTAGTGTTCTACCGAGGCATGTTGTCCAGTGATTTGACCATCACTCTAAACGCCTGGATCTGTCACTCAGTATCCATTATCCATCTGAACAGTGAAGGCAGTTATAGTGGCGGTGGCTAGTCTGAAGGTTCTCCACCTATGATCCATTAGTATTGTGCTGAGTCTGTGTACTGCATCCAGAGCTACACGGAGGGTTCTAAAAGACCTCCCCTTACTAGACAGCCAGTCTCACTGAATCTAGATAACCAGACGTAGGCATCACATCACTAGGTTTTTATAAAATCAGATCTCAGAAGTATGAAAACGACATCCATCTACACACACCAGTGATGATCTCCCTCTTGTTCAGTGTTTGTTAAACTGCCTAGCTTTTAACATTACGGTATTAATCTAGAAAGCAACATGAGACAAGACGGTGCAGTGGAACATCAGACAATAGGACCAGACAGGCTGACGAAGCTACTCCACGGCCTAAACCTAACAAGCTGGACTGGGCAGACCAGCAGAGCAGGAAAGGAGCAGCCAGCCTCCACAGCGGAGGTGCTGCAGTCAGGAGAGGACCTGGACCCTCGTCTTCTCCCGTTCATCGCTTTGCACCCGTTGTCATTGAAGCCCCAAGAGGTCCTCTTCTCCTCCTTCTCCTCCTCCTCCTCCTCATCAGTCTATTCCTCCATCTTCTTCTCTCCTCCCCTTCGGTTTGCACATCCTCTTCTCTCCTCTCACTGTCTGTTAACCCAGCCGCTCCTCCTTCTCCTCCTCCTCTCCCTGTCTATTTGTCGAGGAGTTTGACCAGGCTCTGCCGGAGGTCGTTGAGATCGTAGATCTTGACGTCGAGGATCTCGACGGCTCGCTGCACCTCGTTCTCCATGCGGTCGCGCTCCTCCAGCGAGGAGGACAGGCTCTGCTCGGAGCTCTGCACGCGCCTCTCCAGCTCCACGTTCCTCATCTCCATCTCCTGGGGAGCACACGGGGCCAGGAGGGGGGGTCAGGTTCTGCGCGGTACCGTACGCGTGCGGCTTATGTAACGGACCCGGACTGACAGCCAAGCCTCCACTCTCCCTCTGAGAGTTTAACTTTGGGATCTACTGAGACCACTGGATCAGGGAGGGAGGGAGGCCTGGTTATGAGTCCTGAGAATTAGATATACTGTAAGACATACGCAGTGTGCCTGGGTTTACCTGTAGTCTATGGATGGCCTCCTCTCTCTCCTGCTCCATCTCATGGAACTCTGCCTTCTTGCCTTGCAGGATGTGAATTTCCTGGAGAGGAAGACGAGGATGTGAGGTATTAAGGACTGTCTGCTGCTGCCTGATCATGTTTGTTATTATGTGCAACTTATTTATAAGTAGCTGGAGGGTGATAAGAGATATAGACCGATAGAACTATATTGTATATACAATAGATAGATAGATAGATTATGGAGATATAGACCGATAGAGCTATATATACAGGAGAGTGATGGAGTCATGGAGATATAGACCAATATAGATATTTAGGTAGATAGTCTGACCTCATCCTTGGCCTTGAGCAGGGATTCCAGCTCCTCCAGAGATTGAGTCAGTTCATCCTTCAGCAGATCACTGGGGCCCTGGCCGCCATGGGCCTCCAGATCAGCCACCTGACAACACACACACACACACACACACACACACACACACACACACACACACACACACACACACACACACACACACACACACACACACACACACACACACACACACACACACACACACACACACACACAAGCTTATATGTATTAGACATTATTGCAGAGACAAGCTAGTGTAGGGGACATTATTCATTAGAGCATTTCTAACATGGTTCCTCTGATGACATGGGCATTGTGGGCCAATATGTTATTGTGATGTCACCAAATCAAGCCCCCACCTAGCCTGCGGTCTCTTCTGGTTATTGGTTTACCTCAAATCAGGTGTCTCTGGGAAAGGGCAGAAAGTTACCGTTTCTACAGGATCATATGACCTGATGATCTCCTGTTCTCAATCATCTCTCAGTAAAAATGATAATTCAGATTTTATTTGTCACATGTATATAGTACAGTGTACAATGTGCAGTGAAATGTTACTGCCGGCTCCATGATGTACTCTAAAAAATTAAAAATACTTACAAATTACACAAACACATATTTTAAAAGGCATGGATGTATTATGTACATGCTGTAAGTATAAATATTCCTGGGGGGGGGGGTATACTGTCATCTGTCATATACTGTACACTATTAACATATAGTGACACAATATACACTAGATATGCTGGTACTACAGTATATAGTATACAGTGTCTACAGTAAATAGTATACAGTGTCATTCAGGTGCCGGATGGCCTGGGGGAAGAAGCTCTTCCTGAGTCTCTCCCTGCCCGCCATGTGGGTGCGGTACTGTAGAAGAGAGAACAGACCATTGTTTGGGTGGCTGGGGTCCTTCAGGATTCTATTGGCCTTGGTATTGCACTTCTTGGTGTAGATGTGTAGATGTCATCGAGGTGAGGGAGTGGTCCCCCTAAGGGATGTTCATCTTACTCTATGTAGGGCGTTGCGATGGTGCATGCTGCTGTTCCCGTACCAGGTGGTGATGTTCCCAGTCAGAGCAATAAGTAAGTAAGTGGGTAAATAAGTAAGTAGGTAAGTATCAGTTAGTCAGTCTGTCTGTCTACTGTACAGCGTACTGTATGTATGTATGTATGTATGTATGTATGTATGTATGTATGTATGTATGTATGTATGTATGTATGTATGTATGTATGTATGTATGTATCTGTCCGTTAGAGGCAGACCAAAGCAGTGTTTCAACTCATAGTACTGGACCCCTCTCCGCTCACACAAGTCTAAGCCAGACTAGCACAGCTTCCACCCCCAGACCTCTCCAGGCACCAGGCTAAGACCTCTCTGGGCATGTCCTGAAACACTCGGCCATTAGCAGGTACCTGAGAATTGAAGCCCCACTGCAGCGTCAGCTCAGCCTCCTATAAAAGAGCCCAAGTAGAAGGACACCTCTAAAAGGTCTGAGGCCCTGGGAGGGGCTCAGGGTATTTTTAACCCAGCGTGGAAGGGGCCGGGAGGGGAGGGAACCAAACAAGTGGCTGCCAGTTCCCTCTGGTGATTTTTCATTCCTCCTAACTAGGGCATAGAAAATAGGATAGCGCTGTCCTACAAACCCTCCCTCCCTCTCCCTCCCTCTCTCTCTCTGTCTCTCTCTCTTTCTCAATGCCCTGGAGACCTGAACCACTTTCCACCACCTGGTCGCCAACTTCAGTCCAGAGAGAAGGAGCGTGGTCCACCATAGATGGCTTTCTCACAATCTTTCACTGTGAGGGCGACAATCAGAGAAATGTCCGACCGCGACGTAGAATCGTGTCATTTTATGGACTATTGAAGCACGTTAGAATACAAAGAAGAATGTAGGCTACAGAAGAATAGTGGTGAAAATCCATGTTCCTGGAGAAAAAAACAATGATGGGAGAACAATGGTGGTATTAAATCAGTGGTTTACAGTATTCCCTGGATAGGAACCCAGTAAGCTGAACCCAGAGCTGGTATTGATGGCAGAGACCTGGGGGGGTCAGCAAAGCCTCAACACGCCCCCTGAGGAGATCTGTCTCTCCATGCAAAGAAACCACGTGGATGAGAGGTACTAGTAATTCAACCCAGGACGGCTCATCGAAGACAACACATGGAAGACTAGGGCTGTAACGATTATGAATTTTGCTTAACGATTAATTGTCAGAAAAAATCTGAAAATTACAATAATTGTCAGAGTTGTTGACCGGGGGGGGGGGGGGGGGGGCTCGCATCACACCACTAGGGCCCCTTGCCGATCTGGCACCCTAGGCGGCCGCCTACTTCGCCTATGCCACGGGCCGGCCCTGGCACTGATGCTCATGTCTGCATGATTTGAGTGAGAGAGTGTGTGTTTGAGAGAGAGAGAGAGAGAGAGAGAAAGAGAAAGACAGACAGAGACAGAGGGAGTAAGTGAGTGGGGGTGGGTGGGTTCCGGGTTCTGACTCATTTTTAGCCTAATAACACAAGTACTCAGCCTATGAAGTAAACCTGTGGTTTAAAACCACGCCTCTTTAATATCATGAATGTTAACATTTACATAGAACATATATCCTCCTCAATAAAAAAAGCATTGAAAAATTAAAATTAAGAAAATTTGGAGTATACAAATAGCACATGAAGTGGACAATGCATCAGTGCTTCTTTGCTTCTTTAATACAGTGTCTCTTGTCATTATTTGCTATGAACGTATAGGACAAGTGCCAACAAGTTGAAGAATTCCATTGAACTGGGTTGCTACCATATTAACTCTGCAACATACTTTTTTTTTATAAAATAAAAATATATTTTTTATTTTTTTCGCGGTTTGACGATTATGTAATAATCGTTACAGCCCTATGGAAGACCTTTAAAGACTGTACATTCACACTACCTCCAGCGTAAAAGAGTGGACATGCTGGAACAGTGTGCATGTAAAACATATGCAGTGGTTTTTGGCTTTACAAACACAACTAGCATACTTTGATTAAAGCCTGAGGGGAAAGAACTTTGAAACAACGCGTTGTCTAACGCCAGGTTCAGGCCAGACTTGTCGTGAAACTCCGCAGCCGGCTCATGGTAAATGGACTGCACTTATATAGCGCTTTTATCCAAAGCGCTTTACAATGCCCACTCATTCACCCATTCACACACACGTGCCATGCAAGTTGCTAGTCTGCTCATTGGGAGCAATTTGGTGTTCAGTGTCTTGCCCGAGGACACTTCGACATGTGGACAGGAGGAGCTGGGATTCGAACCGCCGACCCTACGATCATTGGACGACCCGCTCTACCACTGAGCCACAGCCGCTCTACATGCCCTGCAGCGCCAGAATCGGCATCTGGTCTATTTTTTCCGCAAGCCGTGAGCGAACGCGTGCAATCAAAGAGCAGAGCAGCGGAGTCTCTTGGTTAGCAGCGCGGAGAAACGCACCTCCGGTGTGAACAGCGTGAGGCCCATTCACACACACATTCACACACCAATGGCGGCAGCTGCCATGCAAGGTGCAAGCCTGCCCATTGGGAGCAATTTGAGGCTCAGTGTCTCGCCCAAGGACACTTCGACATGCTTCACGGTGCTCTCGCGTCCAGCTTGAACCCAGCGTCAGAGTTGATAAAGCACCGGCCAGCGCGTCCTCTTCCAGTCCTTCACAACAAGGAAAATGACGACTCGACCAAAACCCATGTGTGACCTCCTTCTGCCAGGAAAGGTTGCGTTCAGAGACTTCAAGCGCTGTAACTTCAACAGCGAGGTACTGACTCATCCTGGCACTTGCTAGAACAAGGCGTTAGTGCTGCAGCGTTAGTGATGAGACCCGACCCCTACTGGCGACATTTGACCTGCAGGTCACTGCTTTGAGATGTATGAACTGAGGGAAACACAGGGTTGAGAAACCAAGGAGAGTAACGTTCTCCAAGACCCTGGATCCCGGGGGGGGGGGGAGGGGCACTGTGACGGGGGTCTCACCTGGTCACGCAGCCTCTCTGTCTCCTCCTGATAGGCCGACAACTGCTTCTTCCACTGCTCCACGTTGGCGTTGGCCTCGTGCAGCGCCGCCACCAGCTTGGTGTTGCTGTCCTGCAAGCTGAACAGCTCCGCCTCCAGGTTCATCTCACAGATCGACCTGCAACACACACACACACACACACACACACACAGAGAACCTCAGAACCTTCAGAACATTAGAACAAACTACAGAACAGTTAGACCTCCAGAACTTCAGCAGATACACACAGAACCCACAGTACACTTCTGAACATTAGAACAAACTAGAGTTCTGTTAGACCTCCAGAACCGCCAGACAACCATCAACTTTGGGATGCTGTATGGAAGTGATTCTTTGGGGACACAAGTTACAACACTCTCCATCTTAAAAACAGCTGCGGTCCGTTACTGGTGCCACAGCAGCACACAGCCCCTCCCACAAAGCCACCATCACCATTGCTTTTTCTTTCTGAGTCGTCAGAAAACCTTGCGTTCTCTGTGAGCCAGAGACCCTGTTTCTAAACGTGGTTACTATAGGAAAGAAAGGCCCACCAGCTAACCTTAACCCACCACAGCTCAGAGGGACCCAGCAGGACCAACCGTTATATAACAGTTCATTCTGCCTTGAGGGATTTGACTCAACACTCCAACACTACTGTACCCAAGCTGAACTGTTTTATAAAGAGAGTTTAAAAACTAAAGTCAATGTTGAGTAAATGTAGGTACTGTATATGTCAGAGGAGCAGAACAGAAGACATGTCTCTGGTCTGCTGGAAGACACGGTCAAGTGAGGAGCCATGTTGTTCCAAAACCTGCAGAGGCTGAATCACACACTGACCATGAAGCAGACAAGGCTGTGTGTCAGAGTGTGTGTTTGTGTGTGTGTGTGTGTCTGAGAGTGTGCCTCGGAGTGTGTTGCAGGTCTCTCTCACACGCGTGTGTGATAGAGAGTGTGTGACGCTCCCTCCAGCGGCATGTGAAGGAAAGCTAGGGTGACCAAAGACACCAGGCGACTTATTCAAGAGCGAGTTTGTCAAGAAAGACTGCCGCAGTGGTGGTACTGGCCTGCTTATTTCCCCAAAACGGAAATATTCTCTCTTCTCTGTTCCAGTTCAAATTCCATGCAGTCTCTGTCACGTATCCAATCAAGCTCACCATTGCTGTCGTGTATCATCCACCAGGCCCCCTTGGTGGGTTCCTGGAGGAGCTTGATACACTAGTCTCGCACTTCCCTGATGAGGGGTCCGCACTCATCCTCCTCGGCGACTTCAACATCCAGAGTGAGAAATTGGAACCTCTTCTATCTTTCCTGTCCTCCTTCGATCTTCTCATCTCTTCTTCTACTATTCACGAAGCCGGATCTGGGTCTGACCCTGGATGACCAACTGTCGTTCTCCGCACTTATCACATCCGTTACACGCTCTTGCAGATTCCTGCTCTACAACATCAGGAGGATTCGCCCTTTCCTCACTGATGAAACGGCACTTGTGAGTTCTGGCATGTAGTAGTACATTGGCTTTTCCTATGTTTAATGCAATTATTGTAAGTCGCTTTGGATAAAAGCGTCAGCTAAAGTACTGTAATGCAATGTGAATGTATTGTACGTCAGAGAGAGATAGAGAAAGGAAGAGAGAGATAGTGTGTGTGTGTGTGTGTGTGTGTGTGTGTGTGAATGTGTGTTTAAATGGGTTACCCTTCAGAAAGCATCTTCTTGATGCGCTCCTTCTCAGTTGAGAGTGTGATGTCAGCGCTCTGGCTGCGGAACAGCTTGTCCTCTCCAGGACCGTTCACACACACCGGAGACTGCAGCTCGTCTGACATGTCCTGGAACACAACAGGAACATTAGAACACAAAGACCTCCTGGAACACAACAGGAACATTAGAACACAAAGACCTCCTGGAACACAACAGGAACATTAGAAACCAAAGACCTCCTGGAACACAACAGGAACATTAGAACACAAAGACCTCCTGGAACACAACAGGAACATTAGAACACAAAGACCTCCTGGAACACAACAGGAACATTAGAACACAAAGACGTCCTGGAACACAACAGGAACATTAGAACACAAAGACCTCCTGGAACACAACAGGAACATTAGAACACAAAGACGTCCTGGAACACAACAGGAACATTAGAACACAAAGACGTCCTGGAACACAACAGGAACATTAGAACACAAAGACGTCCTGGAACACAACAGGAACATTAGAACACAAAGACCTCCTGGAGCACAACAGGAACATTAGAACACAAAGACGTCCTGGAACACAACAGGAACATTAGAACACAAAGACGTCCTGGAACACAACAGGAACATTAGAACACAAAGACCTCCTGGAACACAACAGGAACATTAGAACACAAAGACGTCCTGGAACACAACAGGAACATTAGAACACAAAGACGTCCTGGAACACAACAGGAACATTAGAACACAAAGACGTCCTGGAACACAACAGGAACATTAGAACACAAAGATGTCCTGGAACACAACAGGAACATTAGAACACAAAGACCCCCTGGAACACAACAGGAACATTAGAAACCAAAGACCTCCTGGAACACAACAGGAACATTAGAACACAAAGACCTCCTGGAACACAACAGGAACATTAGAACACAAAGACCTCCTGGAACACAACAGGAACATTAGAACACAAAGACGTCCTGGAACACAACAGGAACATTAGAACACAAAGACCTCCTGGAACACAACAGGAACATTAGAACACAAAGACGTCCTGGAACACAACAGGAACATTAGAACACAAAGACGTCCTGGAACACAACAGGAACATTAGAACACAAAGACGTCCTGGAACACAACAGGAACATTAGAACACAAAGACCTCCTGGAGCACAACAGGAACATTAGAACACAAAGACGTCCTGGAACACAACAGGAACATTAGAACACAAAGACGTCCTGGAACACAACAGGAACATTAGAACACAAAGACCTCCTGGAACACAACAGGAACATTAGAACACAAAGACGTCCTGGAACACAACAGGAACATTAGAACACAAAGACGTCCTGGAACACAACAGGAACATTAGAACACAAAGACGTCCTGGAACACAACAGGAACATTAGAACACAAAGATGTCCTGGAACACAACAGGAACATTAGAACACAAAGACCTCCTGGAACACAACAGGAACATTAGAACACAAAGACCTCCTGGAACACAGCAGGAACCTTAGAACACAAAGACGTCCTGGAACACAACAGGAACATTAGAACACAAAGACCTCCTGGAACACAACAGGAACATTAGAACACAAAGACGTCCTGGAACACAACAGGAACATTAGAACACAAAGACGTCCTGGAACACAACAGGAACATTAGAACACAAAGACCTCCTGGAACACAACAGGAACATAAGAACACAAAGACCTCCTGGAACACAACAGGAACATTAGAACACAAAGACCTCCTGGAACACAGCAGGAACCTTAGAACACAAAGACCCCCTGGAACACAACAGGAACATTAGAACACAAAGACCTCCTGGAACACAGCAGGAACCTTAGAACACAAAGACCCCCTGGAACACAACAGGAACATTAGAACACAAAGACCTCCTGGAACACAACAGGAACCTTAGAACACAAAGACCCCCTGGAACACAACAGGAACATTAGAACACAAAGACCTCCTGGAACACAGCAGGAACCTTAGAACACAAAGACCTCCTGGAACCCAACAGGAACATTAGAACACAAAGACCTCCTGGAACACAACAGAAACAGAACAAAAGACATCCTAGAACACAGTAGAAACAGTAGAACACTAAAAGGTCCTGGAACACAGTAGAACACAAAGAAGTCCTGGAACACAATTTAGCATTACTGAGAGGTCCTCATACAACCGTAACACACATTTACCCTGTCAGAGCACGGCTAAACTCACAAAGGAAACAAAAAGACACAACCACCCAGCCCCGCCAGGTCCTGTCAAATCCACAGCACCATCCCTCACATCCCTACAGGGGGTCAGAATGTATTTCATTTACCACAAATACCTGAGGTGCGTTTCGTTTTGCTTGGCCCAGCAATTTCCCAAAGCTGTGTTCCTCTGGTCCCACTGGACGGAGAGAACTAGATCAAACACACCTCTGTCCCAGCTCCTAGAGCCTCTGAGAGACATCAGGTGTGACTGGGCTGTTTGTTTCATTGCCATGTTCAGGCCTTCCCCGTCTCTGGTGAGGGAGTCTCATGCTGTGTTCCAGTTGCCTCGGGAAATGTAATCTGGAACGCTCCCTGAACTTGGATTTCCACCATGTTAACTCTGGGGGGGATCTACCCTGACCTAACCTGACCACAACTCCAAACTCAAGATGGCAGCTGTAATAAGACTGTTTATCAGCGCATCTGCCTTATATTGTGTCTCATTAAATCAGTTGTACACAAAGTACCGTCCAACTTCTATCAGGGGACAATGTGTTTGTGTCTCAAAATAGTGCATTGCGCGTTGTCATCATCTGGTGTTGCTAACAATGGATTATTTGTCTAGAACTACAAAGATCAGGCTAAAGTGGGTTTTTGGCCTTTTGTTTCTGGAACGCGGTCAGCCTGGGTGTGACGTCAGTCCCAGCTCCAAATTCCTGCTTCCAAGGCAACCGGAAACCGGAGAGGTGTCTGGGGTGGGTGTGATAAACTACCATCTTCACACACCTCCTGAAGCACTGGCTGCATGTCTCAACAGGAGTTACATTATTCCATGTAGCCTGTATGAGCAGCGTGATGCTGCAGGAGAGGAGAGTGGACTATTCTGTTGTTCTGTCATTGTCCACCACAGTCTCTGGTGACAGAACACTACTATAAAAAGAGGTAGAGCGCACAGCTCCTGAATTAGTAGCAGTGTCCGGGTGCCCGGTAGATAGAGTTCAAATGAAAAAAGAGATTGGCACTCATGGTAGGCTATATTACATTGCCATTTAATGGGCAGATAGAAAGAACGTTGGTCACACTTTACAATAAGGGTCACAAAAACTGTTAACTGTTAACTAATGCTTATTTAGGGTTAGGTTACTAATGTTAATTAATACCTTAGGTTTAGGTGAGTTAACCTTAGTTAACATAAATAACATTAGTAAATGGTTAATAGAGACATTACAGTAGTTAACTGTTACTTAATGCTTAATAATGCATTAACTAATGCTTATTAATGTACCCTTATTGTAAAGTGTTACCAGAGGGCAATTCCAGCGTTATGGATGTGACATCTGCACTCAAAATGACAACCAAAATGTCTCAGTAAAACTAAAGTTTTTAGAACATTTACATTTGTAATGCATATTCTCAGACCACACAATGGGGAGAACAGATGGTAAAAAAATAAAAATTCAAAAATATTTTTAAGTCTAAAAAAAATGACAAAAAGGCACGCGTTATGGATGTGACAAAAACAGACGGTCGTTTTCTGGACACTACTTTTTTTTTTAAACTCTGTGAACTTTTAAGTCTAATGCAGAAATGTTGATATCCACATGATGAAGGAGTCTTGGCTGAACATGAAAATAGCAGGATTTAAAATATTTAATAATTTATTTAGAATTGTATGAGGAATAAACAGCGTTATGGATGTGACGTTATGCCGTTATGGATGTGACGCATCTGAAATGCACATAGAAACACTTTGGGAAATCAACAATCAAACTATCACAGCACTTTTATTGACACCTAAAGTGACTCTAAATGTCAGTTTTGACATGAAGAAAACCATTTTAAATGGCTCTGAAGATTTTCAAGATGGCCGCCAAAGTAGTAGGCTATTGAGGGGATTGTGTCTAAATGCATTGTTGTGCGTGGCGACGCACCAAAGATAGCAAATGTCCGGTTGTCACTCCCTCCGTCGGGTTGTTGACCTGCAGTTCTGTGTTGCTACCACAAGAGGCAGTGTGTTTTTGTGCATGGCTGTAAGCCAGCACACCTAGAATAGCGTTTGTCTGGTTATCCCTCCCTCCCTCCGGTCAATGTTGACCTGCATTTCTCTGTTGGCACCACAAGAGGCAGTAGTCCCAGCACACCAAAATAAAGAAGGACACCAAAATCAACCTGCCGATCTCCACTGCACAAGTAGAGTAGCGGTGAAAGCATAGGACTCCCACCCGGGAGACGGGGGTTCAAGGCCCTGTTGGGGATGACTTTATGGGACTATACCCCAAACCTCCACACGTTCATCTTTTCACTCCAATCTTTTTATCTCTTACCTTTGTCCAGAAACATAAGTTCAACCAATTGCAGCAAAATAGCTAACGTTACAGGAATCATCAGTGTAACCACTGGCCGCTAGGGCTGTCGCGGTTACCACAATATTGCACGACCACGGTACTGTGAAACAAAACGCGCTACTCCTCAGACGACCGAATCAACCGCGGTTACTACAATTTTTCATTTTGTTCTTATGTTTCATGAGGCTTTTCCCATTAGAGCTGTCAAATAAATATCAGGTATGGACTTACTTTTTTCTCACTTAGCCTACCCTAAACAAACACACAATTCCGACAGGCCGTGTCTTCAGCATTACACGGAGTTGAGACAGATATTCGAAATTTGTTAATCAATTTCCAAAGCATTTATTTCCATTTGTAAATCAATTTCCGAAGCATGTATTTACAATCAGGCCTAACACTTGTCAGTAGGCTGTGTAGATAAGTGACAAAATAAATGGGACACGCATATTGTTTTTTTGCCCAATAGACGCAATTTCGCTTCCAATCCATGTTGAGGTATTTATGATTCCGTGCGTAATAATTCTGAACAGATTTAGGTTCATAACGTATTTCAGAAGTCTGATTGTTAATTCCTTTTGTCAATTATGATTTTTATCACCAGTGAATCAAAGGTTAGCCTACTATTTGAAATGTAAGGGTTTTCGCATGCCTTCTATGGCACCTGCAGGTAGGCCTACTACACTTTGCGAGTCCATTGCGAGAAGAAGGCTATATGGAAGAAGATCTAGCACGTAGCATAATTCTGTCATCCAAACAACTCGGAATGAATGAGTTACTTATAAACAGCCAATTTAGAAAGAAAATGTCGGGTTTTAATTGGGCTCAGGCCCATAAATGTAAATAATAGTAATAAAAGCGCTTGGAGAGGAAGAGGCGCAAGAGGAGCCACCTGCAGCAAAGAAGAGGAGGACACTTGGAGACATGCTGAAGTCACGCGCAACCACCCCCGTGCGCATTCCCAAGAGAGCTTGAGCAGACCAAGAACTCACACATTACCTGCAAGAGGAGCCCATCAACCCCAACGGGGATCGCCTGGTGGCACGAAAACAAAGCTAGATATCCCCTGCTCTCTAAAGTCGCACGCAAGTATATGTGCATTTTTGCAACGAGGACATCTTCAGAGAGAGTTTTTAGTGCTGCCGGTAACATTGTTACCCCACTCCGATCCTCGCTGAAACCACACAAAGTAAATATGTTGGTGTTCCTTCAGTGTAACAAGGACATGAAAACCCCTGTCAGTATAGCCAGTGCCTTCTCATGTAGGCCTACACTCGACCATACAAGTTAAGTTGTGCTTTAGAGAAGTCTTTCATTGTATTATTGTTAGGCTATTGTTTAATTATAGGCTAAATGGTTCGGATTTTCCAATTTTTTAGAGCCTACTTTAATTTACAGTTTATCTTGTCTTTCTTTGGTAACCATTTCATAAAAGAAGCATATTTGTTTTATAGCCTATTTATTTTGCTTTATTATTACATTTGTATTCTGTGTATTGCCTGTTTGTGTTATAGGGCACCATTGCATTCCTGTAATGAAATTCCGATTGACTGCTACAGTATTTATTTAATGTAGCCGATGTTTTTCATTTGATAAAAATGTATTGAAACAAATAAGAGGTACAGTAGGCTACAGTACACACTATAAAAATCTCATTTATAAAGCACAGGGGGGAAGAAAAAAAAATAGCGCAATAATACCGCATAAAAAGCCACCCTTTGAAAGCCACCCTTTTGTATCGCTGGGGAAATTTCTTCACCGCGACAGCCCTACTGACCGCTACAATTAATGTTATGGAAGCTGCTGCTAGTTGTTGCGATTTCATGAGCCAATTGGCTATCCTGCTCTTATTGTGCTGGATTAGCATTGGAAGCATGTGAACTGATGTGTCCAGGCGACAAGACCTATCTTAATTTATCAGACATTATTTCATGTCATTTCAATTCACAGCTATTTCAGTGGCATGACTAGCTTCCGTTCCGTTCGACCAGTCCTGAACAGAAACAAGCCAGCCACGCACATAAGCCAGGCTGGACCTGGCCTGGTTTTAACAATGCAATGGACCTTATAATCGTAGCCATTAATCGTAGCCTTCATTTTGGTAAACGCTAGCTTCTCTAAATGCTTCATGGACATCGCGGTGGGAATTCTTAAATGTAACCTTTCTTCTAACAAATGCTTCATGATAGACAATGATCTCAAATTTGACATTCACTTGAAATAAATCATAATAATTTACTTAACTCATGTCGAGACTGCATGCCAGCCAGAATGTGTAATAAGCTATAACAGGACTGGCAATTTGGTTATTTGCGATTCTAACGGGAAAGCTGCGCTCAGCAATGTTGGGGTTTATGTCACGTCCATAACGGTCACATCCGTAACGCGGAAAATACATTTTTAGAAAGAGATTAGAACAACTATATGATGCATATATGACATCAGTGAAAGTTAGCTTTGCACAGAAAGTTTGGGCAATATTGCATGTAAAATGTAATTTTTATAACGACTTTTGCTGAAAAACGTTACGGACGTGACATTGGCTGTCCTGTAAAAGCGCGTCATCTTGACATGGCTCAACCGTTAAAGGGATGAACTCAAATGACCCAATATTATACATATTACATTACAAGCCCCTTATCTCCACATGAGAGGCTGTGGAACCCGTGTGAGTGGAAAAAATAGGCCCTTATGCCCTTTCAACAACTCATACAATTAGGTTAACTGAAAATGTTATTTTTTAATTACTCTGATACCTGTTGTAATGGGTGGAAATATGCAATTTCTTAAATGATCTGATCAGATGAATTCAGTACACCAAAATATAGACCTTGATGATATATTTTAAAGTGATTTTGTTATGTATAGTATAACTTTATTTTTTCATGATGAGGTTGACATTTACATGGAATTGCCCCAGAACGTTTCGGCGTGGAGCCTTCGTCAGCCAAACAAAGGCTGCCGAAACGTTCTCTCTATCTGCTCATTAAATGGCGATGTAATATAGCCTGCCATGAGTGCTGGTCTCTTTTTTCATTTGACAGAACACTACTACCCAGAGTCATACTGGCCTTTCTCCCTGCAACTCCTCTGGCAAGTCTAACAGTAGGTGTGTGGAACATGGGAACCAAGCAAACATGAGAACCAAAGAAATATGGACCCACAAGAACCCAGTAAACATGAAACCCACCTGGGAGAACTGTAGAGCATCAGATGGCAAGGATAAAGGACACAGAAACACAGCGTCAAACCAATCTCACATTTCTACATTTTTTAAACGACAAAGGAAGCTTAAGAGCCATTAAGTCAGATGCTTTATGGCATATAATGCAAAATGAGCTGTTCAGAAAGAACACATCTAATTGACTGGTTAATGCTCCTGGGGTTTGATTTCCCAATGTGGCGATAGGGGCCCTAATTGAGCAGGATGAGGAGTGAGTGACAGTTGTGACGGACCAATCAGCAGCCAGCCAGCCTCTCAGCTGGCACACCTAACTGATGGATCACTGTTAGTATTGATCGTCTAGCCTGAGCAGCAGACCCCCTCATCCTCATCAGAGCTCAGCCCTGCAGCGTAGAGAGAGAGAGAAAGAAAAAGAGAAGAATGAGAGAGGGGGAGAGAGAGAGAACAAGGGAGCAAGAGAGAGGGAGAGCAAAAGAGAGAGAAAGGAGAGGGGAGGGGAGAACAAGAGAGCGAGGAAGAGAGAGCGAGGAAGAGAGAGAGAAGAGTGAGAAAGACAAAGGGAGAGTGGAGTGAAGAACAAGAGAGAGAGAAAAGAGTGAGAAAGAAAAAAGGAGAGTGTGGGGGGGGGGAGAACCAGAGAGAGAAGAGGGAGAGAGAGAAAGGGAGAGAGAGCGAGAGCACCAGGTAGGCAGAGCACTGGATAATTTTATCACTGCCCTAGTTTCCCTCTCTTTCTCTCTCTCTCTTTCCTCTGAGACAAACGACCCAGCTCATCCCTCTCTCGCCTCCCTCCTGTTCTATCCTACATACTCCCTCCATACTCCCTCCATACTACCCCCCATGCTCCCTCCCTCCTCAGCCCGGCAGCAGGGCTGTGATCGCAGGCCAGTGAGCCTCAGGGTGTCCTGCTGCCTGAGCTCCGCGACCAGCCAGTCGATCGGTCGCGGTCAGAGCTGCGGCTGACCTGAGGGGCGGCGATGGTCAGCGCTGTGCTGGCCAACTCCATCTTGTCCTGAGACTTCTCCCTGGCCAGACGAGCCGCCTCCTTCACCTCCTTGAACCGCTCCGAGAACTGAGGAGAGCAGAGGAGCGGTTATGTTCAACACTTGTGTACTCGTGCGGCGTTTACTCAGACCAGAGGGGACGGCAGGAGGACTGACTCTGGCCTAGTGTGAAAGAAGAGGAGGAGGAGGAGGAACAGGAGGAATAGCAGGAGGAGGAGGAGAAAGAGGAGCAGGAGGAAGAGCAGGAGGAGAAAGAGGAGCAGGAGGAAGAGCAGGAGGAGAAAGAGGAGCAGGAGGAAGAGCAGGAGGAGAAAGAGGAGCAGGAGGAAGAGCAGGAGGAGGAGGAGCAGGAGGAAGAGCAGGAGGAGGAGGAGAAAGAGGAGGAGGAGGAAGAGCAGGAGGAGCAGGAGGAAGAGCAGGAGGAGAAAGAGGAGGAGAAAGAGGAGCAGGGGAGGTAGAGGAGAAGGCCCTCACCTGGTGCAGCTGCTGCTCTGTGGCGAAGCCCAGGCCGTAGACAGTGTTGGCCCTGTTATCAGCCCACTGGCCGAACTTTTGAGACGTCTTCGTAAACGACATACTAGACGTGATGGTACAGTTGATGATGGCCTGCAGAGAGAGATGGGACACAACAAGTACTGCATGTTTGTGTTTACACTGACATGTTGTTACATATCTACAAGCACCTGTTGGTTTGTTAGTTTCCCATAATGCCCCAGTGGGTGGTTGATACAAGAAGAGGTTTACAAACAAGCTCTTTCTCACGAGCAGTCTTCAGTACAGACGTCACTCTCTAACCTCTTTAGTTCATAGACCAAACAAGGGATTTCATCTCAGACTGTCCATCTGTCATTGTGGCGCCAGTCTGTGTCTGAGCCGCCAATGGAGGGAGGGGCCACCAACGGAGGGAGGGGCCACGGATCAACATCCCAGACAGGATTCCCAACACCTCCTCCTCTCTGCTGGTCAAATGAGGACCTGTTAATACCCTCCTCCTCTGCCAGTCACTGTGTTTCTGCGGTGAAACAGACTGAAGCCAGAACCGGAGACCACGGCAGTCTTACTCCAGGGTTGACTCGTCCTCCTTCGCCACGACAGAGGGGGCGTGTCTCACGTTCGGCACGGTACTCGGAGGATTATAACGCTGATGAGAATGTGGGTCAAACAGATAAGATTTACCATCCATCCCCTCCCTCCTTCACCCCCCACGTAATCTTCTCCCAGGGGCTGAGGAGGAGGGGGGGGGGGGGGGTTAGAGGGAGAGGAGGTGGTCCATTTCGTCAGCCAATGTTCCATATTTCTCAGCCCTCTGCCGTGACGTTGCTAAGACATAGCAGAGCAGGGATGATGTAATGGATGAAAGTGTTCCCGCCGCTGATGGTAAATGATTGAGCCCGATGGCTGAAATAGAGAGAGAGAGAGAAAGCCCAGATCTAAGAGTGAAGAACATGCAGCAGCGATGTGGTGATCGTACTGCACATCCTGTCTAACAGCTGTCAGCTGTTGGCCAGGAGGAGCAGTTTGCTGTCGATGAGGCAACATGATCAACCCCAACCTTTCTGTGCGGAGTTTGCGTGTTGAATTTGCATTGAGCCCAATACGGGGAAAAAAACATGCAGAAGAACAACAGATGCTCTTCAGTCCGGTCCCTGACCAGGACTTGGACTGAGCATTTGGACTTGGTCCCTGGGCGCCACTGACGAGGCTGCCCACTGCTCCTGGCTGCCCCTGGAGGAGGACAGCTTGGATGGGAGAATGCAGAGGACAAATTCCACCGGCGACCTGAAGCTGCATGTGTGTGTGTTGTGTGCTGTACTGTATGTCGCCGCTCACGTGTGTATACTTGTGTGTGTCACTGCTGTGTGGTTGATCAAAGACCCCTGCTAGGCAGTTGTGTTCTATGTTGGACTCAAGGTAACTACTGAAAATATGATCTTTTATTTGACCATATATAGTTCTGGAAAAATCCTTGAGTTTGCACCCTTTCCTCATCCCCGCAAGAAATCATCGCCTGATGTGTGACATGACATCATCACCTGTGAATGACATCAGGGCTTACAGGGCGAAGCAAGGGGTAGAAGATGCTAATGCTACCCTGCTAAACCTGTTATTCAAACACCTAGAAGGGAGTAAGACACATGCCAGGATTAAATTTGTTGATTTTTCATCCACTTTCAACACAATCAAGCCCCACATCTTAGTAGAGAAGCTCCTTGACAACTTTGGCCTTGATGACAACATGGCGGGCTGGATTCTGGACTTTTTAACGAGCAGAACTCAGAGAGGTGATGGTGATTGGCTGCCTGTCTGAAGAGATGTCATCATCCACTGGGGCTCCTCAGGGGTGTGTCCTCTCACCACTTCTCTACATCCTGTATGCTAATGACTGCCGCAGCATGCAGACAGACGCATCTTAAAATTTGCAGATGACTCTGCTGTCAGTCTCCTCTACAATGACTAAAGTGCCCATGGTCCTCTCCTGGATGACTTTGTAGTCTGGTGTGAGGAAGAATTCCTTCATTTAAATCTGTCAAAGACAAAGGACATGCTCCAACTCCAACACTGAGATGATCTGCAAGATGGGCCAGCAATGATTGATAACATTCTCTATAATCTGCTGGTACGGCAATCTCAGCGTCAAGGCAAAATCTGCTCTAATCCAAAATAGTGAAGGTCAGCAGTAAGATCCTGGGTGCCCAGCAGGGTAACCTCACTGACCTGGACAGCAGACAGGCAGGGCCCACTCCCTTCAGATCAGATCAGATCCTACCTTCTGGCTCCCGGTTCAGAGGCCCCCATGGGAAGAACAATAGGTTCAGGGACTCTTTCATTCACACCGCCATATATCTTCTGAACTCACAGGGTAGTAGATAGTTTCTACCACTGGGTTCTCATAGAGGGAGTGACGTTGATGGTGGTGGTGTTGATGATGATGATGATGATAGTGTCATTTGGATGACACCACTAAAGTGGATGATGATCATGCACTTTAGTACTGCCTTTGCAGGTTTTTATCTGTGTAGTGTGTAGATATCTATGTACTGTATTGTATTATCTTGTCATGTCTGCTTGCCGCAGAACCAGTAGCCCCTCGGGGACAAATAAAGTTGAGTTGAGTAGACGTCATCACCACCAGTGTGACATCACCGCCCTCCTGGCTGCGCTCACCTTGGTCCCGCCCACGCTGATAATGCGGTAGACGTTCCTGCTGCCGTCGTAGAAGAAGGACACCGTGACGGCATGTTTGCTGGCCGGGATCCAGTTCCTCTTGGTGGCCGGGTCTATCTGGAACACGTGGGCCCTGGTGCTGAACACCGGCTGCTCCCTTTGGGAGAGGGGGGGGGGCAGAGGGAGAGAGAGGAATGGAGAGGGTGTTGAGAGGAGCAGAGGGAGAGGGATGAGAGCAGAGGGAGAGGGGTGAGAGTAGAGGGAGAGGGGTGAGAGTAGAGGGAGAGGGGTGAGAGTAGAGGGAGAGGGGTGAGAGTAGAGGGAGAGGGATGAGAGCAGAGGGAGAGGGGTGAGAGCAGAGGGAGAGGAATGAGAGCAGATGGAGAGGGGTGAGAGCAGAGGGAGAGGGGTGAGAGTAGAGGGAGAGGGATGAGAACAGAGACCTTTCCCATGGTCAGATATGTGTGGAATATAGTCGCTGGCTTTTCCTTCACTGCCCCACCTCATTCTCCTCTTCACAGGACCCTGCTCTCTGATTGGACTGATAGGACCCTGCTCTCTGATTGGACTGATAGGACCCTGCTCTCTGATTGGACTGATAGGACCCTGCTCTCTGATTGGGCTGATGGAACCCTGCTCTCTGATTGGACTGATAGGACCCTGCTCTCTGATTGGATTGATAGGACCCTGCTCTCTGATTGGGCTGATAGGACCCTGCTCTCCGATTGGGCTGATGGAACCCTGCTCTCTGATTGGACTGATGGTTACAGATGTTGTAGTCACCTCTGGCAGCTCTTTCTCAGCACCCCACCCACCCTCACACACACCCTCACACACACCCTCACACCCTCACACCCTCACACACACACACACACACACCCTGTGTCCTCCCTGTGCATGTCACCCTTTGCCACAGCTATGTATCCTAGTTACCGGGTAAATATTCCAAAGTAACACTGTCCCAGCTATTCCAGAAGGGTTTGGCAGCTGCCTGCTGCATGGAAAATGTCACCCACATGTGAGGGAGAGAGAAGAGAGGAGAAGAGAGAGAAGAGAGGAGAAGAGAGGAGAAGAGAGAGAGGAGAGGAGAAGAGAGAGAGGAGAGGAGAGAGGAGAGAGAGAAAAGAGGAGAAAGGAGCAGGAAGCCACAGTTGAGGAGAGAGAGGCCCAGGCTGCAGGCCTTACAGGGCTCTTCTTAGACACAGTACAGCACAGATAGACTAGCAATCACAAGTTTACAAAACAACATGCCACTTAAAAAACCACTGGAAAAAAACACCCACTGGATTTGAGTCAGTGAGTTCAGAAGGATTATACCTTGACATACGCCAGGGAGACTAGCCAGCCACGCAGACACATACAGACAGGCAGAAAGACAGGCAGACAGACAGGCAGACAGACAGGCAGACAGACAGACAGACAGACAGGCAGGCAGGCAGGCAGGCAGACAGACAGACAGACAGACAGACAGACAGACAGACAGGCAGGCAGGCAGATAGACACGCAGACAGGCAGGCAGGCAGACAGACAGGGAATAGACGCCAGCTTGATCTGATCTGAGAACAGATCCAGCCCGTGACGGCAGCAGCAGCAGCAGCAGCAGCAGCAGCTTTACCCTAACATATGTGACCTGTGGCTCACTGGCATGTGGGAGGGCAGCACGGTCACTGTAGCATGTGGCGGCGCTGCCTGCATGCTTTACTACTGCTGACTCAGCAATAAATAACATGTAAATAACATGCTGCCTATTTATAAAGAACTCTGAGCCCTGAGGAGCAGAGGCGCCCAGGGCCAAGGTTATTATAGTTAGCGAAAAAACGAAAACTAGGTGTGAAAAAAATTCAGGTAACTGAAATATTAATACAAATTAGACTTTACCAAAAAGCTATAGCTAAGTTAAACTGTATTGTGTGTTTACAAACAAAAAAAACTGACTAAAATAAACTAAAATTATAGATAAAATGTCTTTAGTTTTAGTCTCTTTCATTTCATACATAAGCCTAGTATTTTGGGTGGATATGAGATTTTTCCTCCATTTTTCTTTTTATGTGCCCCTGCGCAGAAGTAACCGGGTGCCAGATGGTTTGTTTCACACGAAGTGAAACAACATGAGCTCTTGAGATCAGGATGGTCTCACGAGGCTAGCGCAGAAGAGAAAAAAAACTAAAACTAATACTGAAACTAATAAAAACTAAACTAAAACTAAGCATCTTCAAAAAATAATAAATAAACTAAATTAGCAAACCCGCTTTAAAAATGTATAAACTGAAATTGAAAACAAAAAGTTACAAAGATATGAAGATAAAAATGAATGAAAAACGCAAAACTACTATAACCTTGCCAGTCCAAGTGCTCAGTCCAAGTCCTGGTCAGGGACAAGACTTAAGAGCATCTGTTTTTTTGTGTTGAGTTCTTGGGAGGAAACCCTTGCGAACACGGGGAGAACATGCAAACTCCGCACAGAAAGGACCAGGAGACCTTCTAGCTGTGAGGCGACAATTCTAGTACTGCTCCACCGTGCTGCTCGTGAGCGATTTGGGGTTCAGTGTCTTACTGAAGGACTCTTCGGCACACTGCCGGGAGCTGGGATCGAACCGGGGACCTTCAAATCCCCCGGCCACTCGCTCTACCTCCCGAGCTACGTGCCTCCCATCTCCAAGCTACGTGCCACTCCATACCACGGGCTTAACGGACTCAAAATTCAGATATACTATATACCATACACACACTATGTCACATACACACATTGTGCGTACACATACACACCCATACACACATTGTGTGTACACACACACACACATACATACAGGCAGGGGTCTCCTTGCACAGCCTCTGACTGCAGCTCAACAGGGGGACACTGGATCTTTGGCACCAACACCCTCCTGAGCCCCAGAGTGGTTCGGCTGGCACAGCTAACAGCTTCCTCAAGCCTGAGGGAGAAACCAATATCTACTGTGGGGGGAAGGTTGGCGGGGCGTCTGTCCAGCCTGCAGACACCAGATACACAGATGTTTGGCTGCTAAAGGACTGTATGTTAGGGTGTGTGTGTTGGGGGGGGGGGGGTACATCTCTCCTCCCTCCATCCCTCCCATCATCCATGCTCTCTTCCTTCATCCCCAGCAGATGGAGACGGGCTTAGCAGGGTGTTTCTGGACACACTCACCCTGGCATGGCGATTTTGATCTGTTTGATCTCCATCACGCAGCCTTCAGAAATCACTAAAGAACACGACTGTAAGTATCCTTGTCAACACAGACATCTCTTCAAAAATGCATCCATCCATACCTAATATTGTTAACGTCCATTGATAACTTCTGATATTACCCTTATTGACAACAGTCTGAGCAGCTGGACAGTGGTTTCCAACTGATCTCTCTCCTACTGGGTGTGAACAGAGCCTCTGACATCACTTCCTCTCTGGAACAGAACCTCTGACATCACTTCCTCTCTGGAATAGAACCTCCAACATCATTTCCCTTCTGGAACGAAAACCTCTTGGACATCAGTTCCTCGCTGGAACATCACCTGCTCAGTGCTCATTGGGAATCAGTGCGCTACAACTCCCTCTTTCCTTCCCCTCACCTCCTCTCACCCTCCTCTTTCCCCTCCCTCACCACCTCTTCTCTCCTCTCCCTCCTCTTTTCCTCCCTCCCCCTCCTCTCTCTCTCTCTCCCTCCTCTCTTTCCCTCCCCTCCTCTCTCTCTCTCCATCACCCTTCTCTCTCTCCGCCCTCTCCCTCACCCTCCTCTCCGTAGAGCGGGTCGTCAAATTATCGTAGGGTCGTCAGTTCGAATCCCGCCTCCTCCTGTACACATGTCAAAGTGTCCTTGAGCAAGACACTGAACCCCAAATTGCTCCCAATGAGTATGGATGCATGACAGCTGCAGCTGCCGCCATTTGTGTGTGAATGGGTGAATGAGAGACTATTGTAAAGCGCTTTGGATAAAGGCGCTACAGTATATAAGTGTTGTCCATTTACCATCTCTCTCACACTCCTGTCTCTCTCTCTCCACCTCCTCTATCTCTACCTCCTCAGTGATAGCAGAGTCTGGTTGTTACAGAGAAATATCACTCCAATATCCAGAGAGACACAACCAACATGTGGACACAAACACAACAGCTCTTATTAACTACATAAATCAAGTCTGCAAACACACTAAAAAATGTATATGATGTCATTATAAACCATGTAATTACATGTAGGCCTACTCAATGCAGCTGGAGCTCACTACTCTGAGAGACAGACTGCAGGATTTGCTTGATTTAGGAGAGCTACTTCCTGTTACCGTTGGCATGGAGCTGGTGTGCACAGTGAATGACTATCATTCCATAAGGACACTGGAGAGACCTGTGTTACTGTGTGGTGGCTCTACCACTGATTCTGATACTCCTAGACCTGTTGGCAGCATTTGATACGGTAGACCACCAGATCCTCCTCTCCGCCCTCGAGGAGAAAGGCGTCACTGGCTCTGCACGCTCCCTGTTTGCATCCTACCTGACGGACTGCTCCTACTAGGTGACATGGAGAGGGTCGATGTTGGAACTGCATAGTCTGACTACGGGGGTTTCAGTCTGTCCTGGGTCCTCTCCTGTTTTCCCTCTACACTACATTGCTGGGCTCTGTCATTCGCTCGCATGGCTTCTATCACTGCTGTGCCGATGACACCCAACTGGTCCTGTCATTTTCCCCTTCTGATACACAAGTGAAGACGTGCTTGGCTGACATCTCGGAGTGGATGACAACACATCACCTCAAGCTCAATCTGGACAAGACTGAGCTGCTGTTCCACCCGGGAATGGGCTGCCCGCACCGGGACCTGGACATCACCATTGAAGACACAGTGATGACGCTGACTCGGACTGCGAGGAATCTGGGTGTGACCCTGGATGACAAACTGTTGTTCTCCGCACAAATCACATCCGTCACACGCTCCTGCAGATTCCTGCTCTACAACATCAGGAGGATTCGCCCTTTCCTCACTGACAAAATGGCACAGGTGCTCATCCAGGCTTTTGTCATCTCCCACCTGGACTACTGCAACTCCCTCCTTGCTGGGGCCCCGGCGTTGGTCATTAAACTCCTGGAACTTGTCCAGAAAGCTGCTGCTCACCTGGTGTTCAACCACCCCAAGTTCTCCCACACAACTTCCCTTCTCCGTTCTCTATACTGGCAGCTCGTACCCAGTTTAAAATTCTGGCACTAGCCTACAGGGCAATGAAAGGAACAGCTCCCTCCTACCTCCAGGCCATGTTCAAACCCCCTCCCGACCGCTACGCTCGGCTATCTCAGGGGGACTGGTTGCTCCATTACTCCAAGGTCCCTGCAGTCGGTCGACACAGTCACGGCTCTTCTCTGTCCTGGCCCCACAGTGGTGGAACGAATTGCCCACTGACGTCAGGACAGCAGAGTCGCTGCCTATCTTTCGTCACAGGCTCATAACTCATCTCTTCAAGAAGTACTACAACAATCCTCCCTCTTAAGCAACTATTATATTTTAGATTACTATTCTTGCACTTTGCCGTCAGCACTAGATTATGCTCTTAGTCACTTGTTTTAGAAAGGAGATGCACTTGTGAGTTCTGGGAAGTAGTAGTACATTGGCTTTTCCCATGTTAAATGCAATTATTGTTAGTCGCTTTGGATAAAAGCGTCAGCTAAAAGACTCTAATGTAACGTAATGGTCTGGTCGCCTTGTCTAGCGTTCAGCAGTAGAGGAGATAACCGTTCCACTTCTGGCACTAGGACATCGGGAGACACCCGATGGCTGTCCAAGGTCACAGAGCAATGTCTTTCACTGTCAGCCTTTCAAACGGTTGTTGGGGCCACTTGAACTCCAGTAGCCTGGTTGTTACAGTCAGCAGCCTCTGACAGCAGCAGGGATGGATGGATGTGAACCGATTTGAGGGTGAGACATGCGAGACAGACTTACCTTTCTCTATGGTGAGGAAACATCTTACAAGGCAAGAGAGGCTTTTCTGTGGAAGGAGACAGAAATTTATTTAAAGATTTGTTTCAAGGCAGACATCAGTGAGTTGCCTGGTTACCTGGCTGACAGAAAGGAACAGGTTATTTAATGGGTGGCATGTCAAAGTAAGGTGCATAGGCTAAGTCATTAGTAAACGTGTTGAGTATAAGTAACCGCATAGACTTAATGTAATTGTAAAAACTTTTTCGTTCTTTATCCCTCTTTCTATCTCTTTCAAACTCATACGCTCTCTCTCTCTCTCACGGCTACAGTCGTTTTGCCGTGTCCACAGACGGTTTTGAACACCTACCTCATCGCGCTGTAAAACATTTATGTAGCCAAGTTGATCCAGGTGCAACGTCAAGGCTGGATGCTGCGTAGTAGCCTCAACCACAGCTGTCCCAGTCCAGTCCTGAGTCCGGAATGGCTATGACCTGTCCCGAACAGTAACCTATTTTACAGCAAAACGCAACTTTAGCTGTATTTTCACAATAACCTACGGAATGACAATCGTTACTAAATTAATTGCAACCGGTCGGGTCACATGGAATTCCCTTTTTGCGGACAGTGTGGAATGACACACAACCACTAAACCGTAGCAGTGTGCATCTCGTTGACATAAGTGGCCTCAGCCCGGTCCATCATTTCTTAGCTTTTTGTTCCACGGTAACACTTGAATAACCCTCGTAGCGCAGTGCCCCTCGAAGCTGTCCACCGGACCGGTACGCTCGCTTTTTTCTCTGAAATGTTCGGTTGTCAGTCACGGGCTAAAAGACTCGCGAGCGAGCGCTTCTCCGCGTTTGTTACAAAGTGCTGCCCGGCGCGAGCTACTTTCTACTGGTTTTATTTCAGATCCCGAGTGACACGAGACGCGCTCCGGGCTCGAGCGCTCCGACTGCCGTTGGCTCCGGTTGTTGTTCAGACTGTCAACGCCACCCCCTGCTGTTTAGAGTTGGTATAAGCTATCTGTCTTTGTTCAGTCTTTTCCCCCGTGGAATATCAATATTCTACCTTATATACTCTCAGTATGGAAGATTTCAACATTATTCTGACCTGTGTAGAGTCTCGGTCACAAGAACCAGTGCAGCTCCGTTTTTTTGGTATTTTGTATTTGCAGTGTTTTTGTACCGTTTTGCAGTTATGTCTTTACACTGTCCTGTCCTGCACCCATGTTTGTCGATCTGCAACAGCATATGCCTTAACCCTAGTCAAATTCCTAGTATGTATGAACCATATACATGGCAATAAACAGATCTTGAGTCTTGAGCTCCGCGCAATCTTCTCAAGTCTTCTTCATCTCATATAGAACGAATCGACCAAAATATAAGCCTAGAGAGAGAAAACACGTGACAATTGAAATGAGTGAAACGAAGCAAAACTTTTTATTCCAAAGACATTACAGGCCAAGTTTGAGTGAGCGTTATAGATGACCAGAACTAGGTAGGTCACCTAGAGCCAACCTGCTCAAGCTCCAGAGGAAAACAAAAATCACATCATTCTTCAGAGCAGAAAACGACAAACTAAGAACACAAATCTACCAGTATCACACCAGGCATTAAAGAGAAACAAACAAAACATTTCTCGGGTCATATTCTTGACATCCTCTACCTATTTCCAACCTATTATTATTTCCTAATAATTCCCTCAACCTGAGTATTATAAACTCATGGGAGAGGCTTGCTTCTCTACGTTTCAATTCAATCAAGCTGAACAGACTAGCAATCCTCTGCAGCCCACCCACACAGACTGACTTGTGAGCTGGTCCATCCGAACTGAATCTAGTAATCTCTTCAGTCAGTTCCAGCCACTAGATCAGTGTCTTATCAGTAGCTGTTGATTATTATAGCTGCACGCAAAACCCCCAGGGCAGGTTACAAAACAGGTCAATGTGTTTTGGTGGGGAGGGGGGTCTGCAGAAAGAGATGCCAGCCTAGCAGATACGGAGGTCCACATACACAATGGTAGTATTCCATACAGACATCACAAGGTTGGTCAGAGCAGAGGTCATGCAGATGGCTGTGTTCACAGGGGCTGGCGCCACACAACACTACCACACTAGAATGTTCCATCTTCATCATGATCCTAGGATGTCAGGTCTGACACAGTGATGCTGACGGACCAGGGGGGGGGGGGATCATGTTAAGCATGGGGTTTCAAGGCAGAGCATCACTATGTACTGTGCTACAGTAGGTTAGCCATGCTGAATATGTGTGTAGAACAGACCTCGGTCAATTACAATGATCAGTTACTCGAAAGTATTTTACAGTAATGGAGGTGAGTTTGATTTGCCACACAGGTGGGGATGATCCATTGGTTAAACGGGGAAGATAAATCGAGGACACCCTCAGTATTTGCAAATAGTAATTGTCCCAGGGCAGGTGTGTCTGTCGCTACTGTAGCTCTGCTAGTGACACTTCTCTGAAAGTGGCAATGCGAAGGTTATTAAAGAACATCAACAAGTGACTCCTATATCATTCTACTATAATTCACTTCACTGGATATGCTGTGACTCCTACGCCTCTTACTTGTAGCTACGACTAAAGATACGCTTGGAAGAAAACAACAGACTGTCTCGTAAACGACAGATCTATCACATCCACCACTTCAGACCTCCACAGAAGAGTGTTCTCCTTCATATATATATATATACTGGATCTATGTATATTTATATATATATAGTTTCAAGAGCTATTCCACCACGTGTCCTTGGTAGACCATCAGGACGGAGTCCCAGTTGGAGTGGCAGCTGGGTTGCCAGATACCACCGCTCAGAACCTCCCCAGCAGCAGACTTCCTGGAGGAAAAGTCCCAGACGCAGAGCTGAGAACGCTCTCGAAGGTCCCGACTCCACCGTGGCTCCGTAATCCGTCGGACACGTGAAAATGTGAGCGCTTTCAGTCCACCTGAACATTCTACTGCTCTCCCTCTCTCTCTCCCTCTCTCAAATGCAGAGCATGAGCACTCATCAGCTTTGAGGTTTTCCCAAATCGACTGAGTGCTTCGAGAGTTTCCTATCCTTCTCTCCCTCTCTTTCCCTCTCTTCCTCCCTCTCTTCTCTTCTCTCTCGGGCAGGAGGAAGGGATGTGTGTGTGGGTTGAGGCCTGGCTCCTTATCTCCGTCTGTCTGAGCTCCCAGAGGTCAGCCTGGGCCGGGCCGTCTGGTGAGAGGGGGGAGGAGTTAGGAGGGGGGAGGAGGGCTGAGGGAGGTGTTAGGGAGGGGGCTCCCGACTCCCCCTAGGGGGGGGGGGTGGGGGAGGGATGTGTGAACTTTCTACCCCAGGACGCTTCTGTCCGAGGTCCGGTATCTCCGTGGCGCCCTCTGCCGTCGCTCCGTGTCCTTCTCCTCGTCTCCGCGTGGCGGCGTCAGCGCCGTCTCCTCTCCCCTCTCTCGCTCGATCCTCCTGTCCAGCTCTAACCCCACGCTGCTCTCACACTTGTGATTGGTTGGTTTCTCTTGGTCTCTCCTGCAGCTCTCACCGAGTGGTGCTCCAGTTGTAGCAGTGGAAAACGGGTATCCATGTAGGTTCTTCTTGTTTTGTTTTTACCCAGATTAAAATCCTGACGAACTAAGCTCAGCACAGGCCCAGCTCTGTGTCCTTCAACCTGGGGGTGGAGAGGAGAGAGACAGGACTGTTACCTCAGACACACAAATATCTAGACGACGCCAACCTCAGGCACAACATTCACTTTAACTAACATTATACCAGCTTCTCTGAATGTACACCAGCTGACTCTATTAGGATGAGTAGCTTGGGAGAGATCAGCTGAGAAGACATGTTCTCTGGGAGAGATCTGCTGAGAAGACATGTTCTCTGGGAGAGATCAGCTGACAAGACATGTTCTCTGCTCTGAGGTCTGAGCCCGGTGCAACAGTGAGCAGAGAGGTTCTGGAGTCATGGACCAGAGTCTATGTTCATGCAGAGGCAAGTGAGGAGAACCGTACACTCTAGTACTGGGACAGGCCAGTCACGCCCCCGTGCTGATAGGCCCTCTCTCCCTGGTAGGTCGAGTCTTGGGAGAGAGCCACATCGATCTGGGACTTGAACTCGTCGCCAAGGTAACTGTCCTGTGGGGCCAAACAAACAACGTGAGAGAGAGAGAGAGAGAGAGGGAGAGGTAGGAGAGAGAGGGAGAGGGAGGAGAGAGAGGGTGAAAGACCAGGCCAAGCACACAGGGAGAAAGAGACTAGACAACACTGTGAGACACCTCGGACCTGCGTATAAATGTCAACATGCGCGGAAATTAAGTTTAAAGTTTTCTCAAGCTTATTATAAGTTCAAATAAGTTTGTGAAGCTCCCAAGTTGAGTCTTAAGTGTTAACATGATCGTAAACATGCCTCTCAAGTTGAGTCTTAAGGGAAGTTAGAGATTGTAAACGTGAGTGTAACTGTGAACTGCTGAGCGCATGGGTGTGGGTGCAGAGTTGAGCGTGAAGCTGGGCGTGCCTGAGAGAGTTCTGGCTGGGAGAGGCCTGGCTGGCTCATCTGGGAAGGCTGGCTCATGGTGATGTAGCCCTGAGTGAGGGGCCCCTGGGAGAAGGGCTGGGAGCCCAGGTCCTGGCTGGCCTGGCTGCCGCTCAGCTGGCCCTGCCCTCCTGGCGCTCCGCCCAGCCCTCGGCTTCTCTGGCGCCCGCCCCGCACACCTCCTCCTGGGCCTCCTCCTCCGGTCTTGCCCTTCAGACCACCACGACCTGCGGGGGAGGGAGAGGAGACCGTCGGTCACTTCACACACACACCGTACTGAGCTGGTACCTGCTCTACACCGCAGTGTGAGGAAGATATCTGATTGGTCTACACTGACTCATCCAATTATCTAGCTGTTAGGGGTAGTGTGTTAAGTTTAGTGTCAGTGTTCTATGGGGGGTGTTCTATAAGGGTGTGTGTGTTAATGGCAGTATTCTATCGTTGGGGTGTTGAGTGGCAGTGTTCTATAGGGGTGTGTGTGTTAGTGGCAGTGTTCTATACTATAGGGGTATATACACAGACTACCTACGTTAATTATTGTAAGTCACTTTGGATAAAAGCGTCTGCTTAATGACTGTAATGTAACGTAAATGTAATGTGTGTCTGACCTGCTGCAGGCCCATTGAGCTGCCCCAGGTAGCTGGGCGGGGGCAGGGGGGGCATGACCAGGTTGAAAGGGATGGGCAGGTTCATGGAGCCCAGGGGGCCCTGCCCCCCACCGATCATCCCCATCTGATCATGGGTCTGGAAGTACATGTTAGAGGAGCGTCCTGAGAGAGAGAGAGAGAGAAAGAGAGAGAGGAGAGAGAGAGAGACAGACAGACAGACAGAGAGAGAGAGAGAGAGAGAGAGAGAGAGAACACCATCTTAGACGTCTACTAAACAAACTGAAAGACATCTGTGGTTTCAGGGTGTGCTGTCTCACCTGTGTTGCTGCGGTCATAGACAGAGCCTGGGATCAGGGCCTCTCTAGCATCATACATGGCCGTGCTCATGAAACGCCCCCCCTGCAAAGAGACACAAAGGTCATTCAGACAGACTTGTTAAGACGTAGTACTTGCGCCAATCGTACGTTTCGCCGTTGGTCTAAATTGAACAGACACGGATTGGTGTAACAGATTCTCCCCCCTTTCGTTCCGTCTTTTGAGGTAGTGATATTCCCGCAACGGCCCGACTCCCCTTTTCGTCTGAATGGTGCGTTCCGCCAACACGGAAGACTACTGAAGAACTGCTGATTGTTCACGCCTCTTTTACATGCGGAAGGGCGGAATGCTATCTAAACAAAGAGCTGCCACGGAAATATTACACCTCTATCTAAATGGGCAGAGCGCAGATATTGTGGGTCCATTGCGGGACCTATTTGCAGCAAATTTGCGGAAGCTCTGTCTAAAAATGCCTACAGAGACACACACACACGCACGCAAGCACACACAACACAAAAATAAACCATCAACCACTGTGAAACGACACCAGTCGAAGGATGTGTGTTTGTGTGTGTGTGTGTGTGTGTGTCCTCACAGGGTTGATGGTGTTGACCAGCTTGCGGGGCTTGCTGAACTGCATGAGGCTCTCCCTCAGGTTGTTGAGGGGTCCTTCCACCAGCACCTTCTGCTCCTTGTAGTAGTTGAGCAGGTGGTTCCAGAGGGGCTGCTTGGACAGAGCCTTGGGGTTCCCCACGATGATCACGCCGTACCTGGGGGACACGCCACACGGTTAGGGGGGGTGGAACTCCCATCCTGACTAGCGGACACACACCTGACCTCGCCCTACAGGTGGGAGCAGGGCAGTTCTGTCGGTGTAGGGTCAGGTTTAAGGTGAACCTGTCATGGTGATATTCTGGTGGGTTAAGGTTAGGGATAAGGTTTACCAGACCTGTTGACAGTCTGGCGGGGTTGGGGTAGGCTCAGGGTCGTCTGGTGGTGTAGGGTTAGGGGTCAACCTTTACCTGGCCCGGGTGAGAGCCACGTTGAGGCGACGGGGGTCGTTGAGGAAGCCGATGCCCTGGTGCTCGTTGGCTCGGACGCATGACAGGATGATGAAGTCCTTCTCTCGGCCCTGGAACGCGTCCACGCTGGCGATCTCCACCTCCTGGTACAGCTTGGTGTGCAGGGAGCCGCTGAACTGCATGTACTGGACCAGGTATGACCTTTGACCCTCATAGGGCGTGATGATGCCGATCTGGTCGGGCTTGGCTCCGGCCTTCAGCAGCCGCGTGGTGATCTTCTCTACGTTGGATGCCTCCGTCCTGCAGGGAGAGAAAGAGAGAGAAGGAAAGGGAGGGGGAGAGAGAGAGAGAGAAGGAAGGAGAGAAAGAGAGAGAGAAAGAGGGAGAGAGAGATGTAGCTTGTCTTTCAACTTGCAAGTATTTGGTATTATACAGGGCTAGAGGTTCCTCACGCAAGACGGAATATCCCATCTGTATGCTGGGATGTGCGGGGGTTTTAGAGAGCATGTTGGTCAGGCCCGAATCAGAGCCTTCCTTATATGGTCGTGTACCTATTGAGGTAGGAGGTTCCAGAGCTGGCGATCTCCTCCTGGCCCTGAGTCACATAGAAGAACATGGGCTTGTCTGGCTGGGGCCACTGGAAGTCAAACCCCTTCTTGATACGGTCGGCTGAGGGAACGAGGGGAGGAGGAGAGAAAGAGAGAGGGGAGACAGAGGAGGAGGAGAGGGAGGTATTTAGCCAAATGGAAACAAGGACAAATGAAGACAACATTATTTGGGAGATGTTCCAGTTTCATATACAGTTTGAGGTCTCCGTTTCAAAAGTGTCCAATCTATTCTAGATCTATATCTCTCCCCCATACTGTTGAGTCAGAAAGTAAATGGTAAATGGACCGCATTTATATAGCGCTTTTATCTAAAGCGCTTTACAATGGCCTCTCATTCACCCATTCACACACACATTCACACACCAATGGCGGCAGCTGCCATGCAAGGTGCTAGCCTGCTCATTGGGAGCAATTTGGGGTTCAGTGTCTTGCCCAAGGACACTTCAACATATGGACAGAAGGAGGCGGGATTCGAACCGCTGACCCTACAATCATTGGACATCTGTCCTATGTACGTACCAGCGGTGACTCCGTTCTGCAGTGACCCCTCATAGAAGATGTTGGAGGGGAAGGCGCTGAGGGCCGGGTGCATGCGGTACTGGACCTGCAGACGGATGGGCCTGATCCCCAGAACCACCAGCCTCTCAAACAGGGACTGGGACAGGCCCGCCTTGGCTGCCTTCTTACACATCACCACCGGACCCAGCTGGCAGTGGTCTCCAACCAGGATCAGCTGGGAAGAACAGGAGAACACACACACAGTTACACACACGTGGATCAGCTAGAGCAGGCATTCCCAAACTGTGACGCAGTTCTCCCCTGGGGGGCCCCAAAGAAATTCAGGGGAGGCGCGGAGGGATGGTTAGAAGAAAAGAAGAAAAAGGAAAACATTTTTTATTTTCTATGTTTTTTATGAAATAAACATGATTTTAAAGTTCAGAAAATCGAAATAAATAATGGGAGAGATGTGTACTAAATGTGTGGATAGTGCAGAGAGCCTCCCCCCGCAGGCATGAATGTATTGTGCGAAAACGTTAACTAGCAACAGGTGCCACTGAGCTAACTTAGCTGTGTAACGTTATGGGCTAGCTAACGCTGCCTTGTAAAATCAACAAATTTGGGGGGTTGGGGGGGCGCGGGTGTGTCACTGTTTTCAGAGGGGAGGCCCACATTGATGGAGTTTGGGAACTCATGAGCTAGAGGGAGGGAGGGTGGAGGGGGTAAGACTGGACTGATTACAAGACACACACACACACACACACAATAAACAGCCTGGTGACTCGAGCAAGGTCACCTCAGGCAGAGCGATGCAGGCATGAGAGTAAGAGCGAATAGCACAACAAGTTGGATAATGAAAGATATTCGGACACCCAGTCTTATTTCCCCGACTTCAACCCAACCCAGGGTTTGAGCCGCAATGCAGCGGTCTTCACAGCCTGCCGGTGAGTAGTCAATGCAAACGGCTAGGGACCGTCAACAAATCACACCTTACAAAAGATCTCTCTTTTTCAATAGCTCCCATGTCATGTGACCCAGTGACTCCAAAACAACATAGAATAGTATACTACATTGGACAAATAGGACACAGCTTCTTTTATTGGATTTAAATATTCCGTTTTATATTAATATTTTAATGGGAAATTCATTATTTTTTCAATAACTTGTTTGTTTTGCAGTCAAATGTCATGTTATTGTATATTTTTAAACTGCCAATTGATACTCACATGTGCACACCATCCAGGGTACAACAAAACCCTTTACTTCCTCTAAGCTTAGAGGAAACACGCACACACTCTTGGGTCCTACCTGTTTGGCCCCCAGCACCACAGGGACCATGCACTCTGGCTCCGTGGCCTGGGTGCTCTCGTCTATCAGGATGGAGCGGAACTGCATCTTGGCCAGACGGGGGTCTCCGGCACCCACACAAGTACAGCAGATCACATCTGCATTCTGAAAACAAGGGAGGGAGGGAGGGAGGGAGGGGTAAAAGGGGCATAGAGGGAGAGAGGGAGGTAGGACGGTGGAGACTACCGTTAGCCTGACTGACTAGAGAGAAAAGACACCTGTGGAGATGTGACTGTATGAACCAATAGCATGCCGTGTATCATAAACAGCCCCTATGTGAACCAATAGCATGACGTGCATCATAAACAGCCCCTATGTGAACCAATAGCATGCCGTGTATCATAAACAGCCCCTATGTGAACCAATAGCAGACCATGTTACCATGAGCAGCTCCTATATGAACCAATAGCAGGCTGTGTTGTTACCATGAGCAGCTCTCTCTCCGCGGTGCGTTTCAGGGCTCTGTAGCGTTTCTCATCAGAGGACGACAGCTCTCCAGTCTCATCCTTCAACTGCTGCAGCTTCTGGAGCTCTGGCATGCTGCGCGCGCGCGCGCACACGCGCACACGCACACACGCACACACACACACACACACACACACACACACACACACACACACACACACACAAAAACGAACACATGAAAAACACACACAATACACACGCACACACACTAAAGCAATGGTCTCTTGAGATACATGTTTTGACTTCACTGACATCATACAACGGGAAGCCCGCCCCAGCTGTGCCTGTTAAGAGTTAAGAGCCCCTAATCCTAATCCAAGCCCTGCCCAAACCCAAGCCCACCTCTCCATGTTGCGTATCTGGTTGTGCAGGGCCAGGAAGGAGACCGGGGAGTCGATGGCCTCCCTGCTCTTGGCGCACAGCCTCACCACCTTCAGCCCAGTCTGGTGGATCTTCTCGGTCAGCTGGTCCACCGCGATGTTGCTGGGGGCGCACACCAGCACTGGCCTGGGGACGCAGAGAGACGTTACTGGGGGCCGGACCGTTACTCGGAGGAGGGGGGGGCAAAGAAATTACATGTTACTGGGGGGCGCACACCATCACCGGCCTGGGGGGTGGGAGGGTGTCATCATCATCATCATCCCCCTCCGCCTCCCTCCCCCCTCCTCACCCGTTGCCCTGTCTAGCCAGGTGGTAGACGATGGTAGCAGAGGTCACAGTCTTGCCGGTGCCAGGAGGTCCCTGGATCAGACTGAGGGGGCGCTGCAGCACAGTCTTCACAGCGTATACCTGGAGACACACACCGATTAGAGCACTAGAGTACTAGATCAAATACACCTGCGTACACTCTCTCTCTCTCTCACACACACACTTACTTCACAGAATGTCGTACAGAACGGTGTGTAATTTGACTGTATGTGACCCAGGTGTGAAGCCCGACTGACCTGTGAGTGGTTGAGGTCAGGCAGGCCATTGGCGGTAAAGCGTTTGGGCAGCTGACACTTGATGACCAGGTCCTCCACCTCGTGGCCTAGCAGCTTGTGGTAAATGTAACCCGACACGGACGTCTCGTCCACAGCAAACGTCTTCAGGGCGCTCTGCATCCTGGGAGGTGGAGGCAAAGACAGCGTTGGAATCGTAGTCCTGAGGCAGTTTCATTGGCGGGCAGCAGCATCTCAGGTCATGGATCCGCTGACCATTCTTTTGGTGCTTTTATAACCAAACAGCACTTTTCTATAGTTTTTAAATGGCAGAGAGCATTCGGACGCGTGGGCTGCCTCGCGTATTCACGTGTGGAGCGGAGCGCTCAGAGCAGATGTGCCTCCAGTTGAAAATGACACTCAGTAGATCCACCATCTTAGATATGTAACACTGCTGCGGCTCCTCCTACCTGTCGAAGGAGGTGGATTTCCAGACGAAGTCCACCTGGAAGTTGTGAGGAACCTCCACAGGAGCCCCGGCGCTGCTCCTCAGCTCGATGGCTATTTCATCTCCATAGTCTGGCACACGGCGTCAAGGAAGAACAGGGGACCCACTACACACACATGCACGCATGCACGCACAGAACATCTGCTGGTAGTAGTAGGACTCTAGTATTAGTACTATGGTACTAGACTGTGGTTGTAGTACACGTGAGCAGGATACTGTCAGGGACCTTGATGACATGGCCGATGCCCTTCCACAGAGGAGCCAAGTCTCCCTTATACCTCAGACAGATCTCATCCCCCTGCATCAGACGCATGTCTACACACACACGCACGCACACACACACACACACAATTAACTCATGAAAATAATCACCGCTTAACGTAATTCATTCTGCAACAGTACCGACTGCCATACTTAAGACATGAAGGCACGACTGCCTGTCCACCACACACCCATGATGAGCACATGGACAGATACGCCGCGTGTGTCATGCTATGACCGAGGACACACATGGACATGTCATATGTCTTCTCTGACACGAGACACATGGACATGCGGGCGCTGGTCGGGGACCGGGAGGGGAATGGACATGGACCACTCGGAGACACACATCACCAGGACGACGATGATGACGACGATGACGGAGATGAACAAAACTAGGAATTACCACCTGAGTCCGTCTTGGGGAGGGTGAAATAAGCGATCCTTTTTTTATTGAGCCCCAGGTCCCACCTGACAGTGATGTTGTCCTGGGTCTGGAGGGGAAGAGACAGGCACACTTTTAAACACACATGGTATAAACGTCATGTTTACCAAACTATATATACACACACACACACTCTCCCTCTCTCTCTCTCCCTCCCCCTCTCTCTCTCTCTCTCTCTCAATCACTCTCTCTCCCTCCCTCTCTCTTTCTCTCCCTCCCTCTCTCTCTCTCTCTCTCACTCACTCACTCTCTCTCTCTCTCTCTCTCCCTCCCTCGTACCTGGGACTCTTTGAGCTTCTTGTCGTAGTCGGCCTCCAGTTTGACGAGCGGTCCGAAGATGTTCTGGTACTGGTACGCGTCCTCATAGCGCAGCAGCACGTGCTGCGGCTCCTCGTCTACCCCGGGCTTCTCCAGGTCCTCCAGGGTGGCGCACGGGTTCTCCTGTGGGGGGTCAGGAGGGCGCACGTGCACACATAAGCGTTCAGAGCCATAGCTGCAGTCGGCCGAGGTCCAAAACATCACATCGGCGTAGCTTCCAGAGATGGGATGTTGTACAACCAGGGATGCTGTACCTTCCAAAGATAAAATCTTGCACCAGCTGGGATGCTATACCTTCCAGAGGTAGGATGCTACCACTAGAGATGCTGTACCTTGAGTGAAAAGCCTAACTAGGGACTGGAGTTGCAAATTATCCAATTGGCTAGAAACCTTTCATGCAACACATTTATTACAACATGTATGTAACAATGTGCGCTGCATTGTCCCTAACAAACAAACCAATACATTTTTTTTTTTTTAAGTGACGTACCACTATGACTGCTTTATCTTCCCGGGGGATGTGACGTCATACCTACCTTCCAGAGTTCCTCCAGCTTGTTGATCTGCTGGGCGGTGATCTGGCGAGCCCTCAGCTGCTCCTGCTCGGAGGGGATCTTCACCAGCCAGGACAGGAAGCAGCGGTCCTGGATCAGAGGCTGCCACTGGGAGCTGTCCCAGTTGATGTCCTTCAGGCTGCTCTGGCTCGCACACGGCTGCCTGTCAGGCGCACATGCGCACACACGCACGCACGCACACACGCACACACACACACACAATGCATGTGAGCCATCCGTCGCCAGTGTCAGACAGAGATATTGGTCCTTCAAACGTCGAGGGTTAGCAAATTGCTGCTCAAATTCACATTATACACAGTACTGTTTTGCGCGCCGCGCCTTGCTCAAGGGTAGGGCTGGGTATCGATTCGAAATTTCAAGAATCGATTCGATTCCGATTCACAAGGTTCAGAATCGATTATCACGATTCAATTCGATTCGATTCGATTCAATATCGATTCGGTTAGTGTTACCAAAACCTGTTGTTTTTTTTTTAGCTGTAAGACCTTAATTACATGACTTAATTACAGTTATGCAACACATCAATACTAGGGCTGGGTATCGATACTGATTTCCACAAAATGAATGAATGAATGAATCATTGAATGAATTAATGAACTATGCATTCCGTCATTCATTCATTAAATTAAAGATCGATTTTGGGATTCATGAATCGATTCTGAATCATTTGACTCAGAATCGATTAATCGATTTTTTAAACCCAGCCCTACTCAAGGGCACCAAGTCCCTGCTCTGAGTGTGGCGTCCTCACCGGCAGAGCAGCACCACCACCGAGTCGGCCTTGGCGGGAATGAAGCCCAGCAGGAAGACGTTGCGGCAGCCGCAGTTGTAACACTCCAGCACGGTCTCCCCCAGGGGGCCGTCCTTATGCAGGGTCACCTCCTTAGACTTGGCCCGCACCAGGTGGTTCACTATGTGGCTGGAGGGAAGAGGAGGAACACGGGAGGAGAGAGGAAGAGGAGGGGAGAGTAGAGGAGAGGACGTTGAGATCAGGGAGTCTGTCGTAGGGCTGATGCTGTGTGTTAAATACGCTTGTGCTTTACATGGGTTAGATCAGACGTGTTAAACATGCTTGTGCTGTACGTGGGTTCGCTCAGACCACAGTCTAACCTGCCGGAGGTGTTCCCACGGCCGTTACAGAACCACTTCTTGCTGGTGTTGCAGTACACCACGCACGCTGGGTCATGGATACCACAGTAGCTGGGGGGAGGGAGACGCCATCACACAGGACACCGACGTAACACAAGAATTCAAGCGGTGCAACACAGCGCCGATAACGCCAGGATTCAGCCGGGCGTCCGTCCCCTCCCCCTCCTTACCTGCAGGCGTGCACAGGCAGGTCCTTGGTGTAGTAGGTGTCCTCCTCATCCTCCTCGAAGTTCAGCTCGGCCAGCAACTGGCCGGCCTTCACCACTGGGTCATCTCCGTTCTGCAGAACACCTTCTGGGCCATTCACCTGGACATACGGGAGACAGAACAGGTGAGATAAGCGAACATGGAGGACAGCAGACTGGCTGGCTGGCTGAGTAAAGGGTTAACGACACCACACCAGGAGTGGTCTCAGATAAGGAGGACTACAAGTGTAGCTGTCAAAAGTCAAACCGTCTATGAGTTAGCCAGCACACTGATGTTGCACAGACCTGACACATTTAGTATGCGAGCTAGCATGCTAGCCGACTAGCCTGTTGAGCTGCCGACAAAAATAAATGACAGGTTAGCTATGCATAATAACTAGTACCTAACTGTCACTACCTATATAGCTAACTCATATATATGCCTCAACAGTGCCATAGATAGCCAACCACGAACTCAGACGATATTGTGCTGGCGTGCTAGCAGCTAGTTAGCCGGCGGGCTGATGTAAACATGCTGGTTGCTAGGCTAATGCATGCTAAGCTAACGTTAGTCTAGACAGCCAGCTGCGGGGCTTGGTGGGTACAGATGCATGTAGCCAAAGCCAACCATTAGTAGATAGCTAGCTCGCCAATTAGCTTGCTAACAACGTTGTTTGGGTGGCTGTCGAGCTAATATTGACACAGAACAGCAAGCGAACCTGGTTTTCCAGCTGGCTCTGGGTCTGGCCCTGTGTTTGGGTTTGGCTGGGCAGGGTGAAATCGGTGAAGTCATACTCCGAGCCTTGCGTGTCCGCTCCCAGCAACTCCGCTTCCTCGGTGTCCAGGAACGTGAGAGTCTGCGAGCTCGGCCCGTACGCCTCCACACTCATTTTCCCCCTGACAGAAATCGCCCAGAATGTTTTTGTCTTGTTGAGCACCTACCTTATCGATATGTGGTTATTGCTGACAAAATATCAACCTTAGGATAAATCGAACGAGCTGCGCAAAGCTATAGAGTTAGAGAGCACACGGCGCGAGAGCCTCAACTCCCACTCGAAATGATGACGTAACACCTTGCGCCGCACATCTAATGCATGGTGCACAGCCGAATGAGGGTCCCTGACTATTCACTAAAGTACCCCTGAAATTACTCAGATGTCAGTATTTGATTGCAACATTCAGTCAGTGTTTATACAAACAGGATGTATGTATGTACATATATTCCTTATTCTATTCTATACTGTACTCATGCTGTACATCTGGATGTATACAGTCCTTCCCCCTCTTCTTTATTCTTACTATTCTGCATACTAAACTATTCTGCATCTGTATCTATCTATCTATCTATCTATCTATCTATCTATCTATCTATCTATCTATCTATCCATCTATCTATCAAAATGAAACAGCAAAAAAAAAAATGGAACAGGCAGCTAGATAGGTCTGGGCCTGCTAGCCAGGCAGTAAATGCTGACACTGTAATATATCTGAGGTGTTGATCAAATATACCTGTGAATTAAGACACATGAAACCAACATTACAGACACTGTAGTGATTTAATCACAGCATTAACTTCAGTCAGAACACTGATAGAGACATACATTAATATAAATATTTTCATGATCACACTACAACAAACATTGATTGTGTGCGCAGTAGCTTCCCTGAGTTGAACATGTGATTGGGGAACATCTAAGGAACTTTCAGATCCTGCAGTGACATTGTACAGTAAATACTTTAAAGGATGCCAGAGTTATAACAATATAACAGATAACTGCATGGAGAGGGACATAAGTTAGCCAGTCAGTTAGCCTATTAACCAGTCAGTCAGCCAGCCAGTTAACCAGTCAGTCAGCCAACCAGTTAACCAGTCAGCCAGCCAGCCAGCCAGCCAGTTAGCCTGTTAACCAGTCAGTCAGCCAACCGGTTAACCAGTCATCCAGAACTCTGGCAGGAATCTTAACTCTGAAAATGGCAGCAGTGCGAGTGCATGCTGGGACTGGTCCTCTCTAAATGCAGTACTGTTTAATTGAATCAACGTATATTATTAGTTTAGTAAAGTAAAGTTGCCATTCTCAGATGGGATGCATCAAATAGTACAGTATCTCACTAGCTCCATCATCAGATGTACAGTACATGACATCATACACGACATCACATTATCATATCATGTTTCTCTGGCTCTGGCCATCACACCTCTGCTTGTGCAATTTCACCCTGTAGATCAAAAAAGTACTACTAGTACTACTACCAGTACTACTACTTCTATTACTACTACTACTACTATTGATCCTCTAACCGTGGTGTATAGACCAGACCTTGTCAGATACCACTAGTAAGTGAATGCCATCACATATTCTGGTGTTACAGTGCAGCTGTCAGATTGGCTGGTGTTACAGTGCTGCTGTGAGATAATCTGGGGTTAGTGCAGCTATCAGATACTCTGAGACCAGGGGGACAGAAGAGAGGACGGACCTTCCTGGAGTTTCTAGGACGCAGCCAGAAGAGATCCGATGAGGATTGGATGGGTGTACTGGTTGGTCACCTGTCCCAAGCACTGATCTCCACTACCTCACCGGAGGGTGTGAGGTGCAGGGGATGGTGAAGGCTGGGCTGGATAACGGAGTTCAGTGTGCATGGTGGTGGTGGTGGTGGTGGTGGTGGTGGTGGTGGTTTGGGCAGAGCTCGTGGTCGTCGTCCTCCCCCTCCTCCGGAGACCGCTCCAGCAACTGCAGCATCTCCCCCACCAGCCCCTGCAGAGCTCGGCCTAGCTCCGGCCCACTGTAGGGCTTCCCCAGCGGGGGCACGTGCACAAAGGCTGCCCGGCCCTGGCCCAGGTACAGCGACGTGTAGTAGGTGTAGTCACACAGGTACCTGAGGGGGTTAGTGATTCATTTGAAGCACAATGAATTGCATAGTATGTGCAGAGAGATAGGCAGCGGTCAAAGGGAGGTGGGGGCTGCAAGACAGAGAAAGAGACGGAGAGAGTAGCAGCCAGGCCTTCCCAGGACACTCACCTGCCGGCGTCCTTGGAGACGGACAGTGCCACACCCAGGCCAGGCGAGGAAGTGAGCCTGCTGCAGAGCCGGCCCATGTCCAGGACGGAGCTCAGGCAGTCCGGGCCCTCTGCCACACAGCATTGAGACTCTGGACATGACCGGCAGTTGTCCAGGCGACGGTATCCATGGTTGTGGCCGTACTGCTCTAGGGTCACCGTGGTAGCGATGCCAGACACGCCCACGTGGACCACCAACTAGTGTCCAGAAGGAAGAATATGTGAATAGGTTTATTTGATATGGATATCTATGTTTGCTAGTCAATAAATCCTGATGAGCATCAGTGTAAAGGTCCTGGTGTTGGCTCCTCTAGTACATGGTATAATAGTTATAATAGTATTTATACATGTCCTTTAACAGACATCCCTGTAATGCATCTTAATGTCAACCAATCAGTGTGTGGTATTAGAATATTCCCCTGCATTCCTCAAAGCCCTACAGAGACACAGCCCCCAGCAGCAGCAGCAGCAGCAGCACCAGAGACAACCTCCTGTGATTGGCTGCTAGTACCTACCTGTGGCTGGTGCTGTTTCCATAGCGACGGTAGCAGACTCTGGACTGCATGATACTCCACAGGAACCTCACACACGTGTAGCTCCACCCCCTCCCCGAGCCCTAGGCGCTTCAGTTCCTGTACACACAGGAAGCAGGAAGTGCATGAGGAACAATCACAGAGTTCTATATAACACCCCATGTCAGACAGACAGATGGTGACAGACAGGTTTGTTACCTGAACTGCCACCCAGCTGGCGTTGACAGCGTGCTCTCCAAACGGCTCAAACCCTTCGAGAAATGACAGAGACTTAGTTATCAGCCATCGCTGAGCAACAAGTAAACATTAGACCACAATAAAAGTAAATACGATTTAATTTATCTGCTGATCTGTGACAAGTCTTCATTGTGAGATTGAGTCACAGGACTCCTGGTGTAAAGTCTAAAGGTTGGGATCCAGTTAAACATTGCTGACAACAGCTGACATCTGCAGACGGCCTTGAGGGAGATGCTTTGTCATCGGCTTAGTTACTGATTGCACTGTTATACAGACAGATAGCCTACTGTACATCTGCTGCTAAATCAGCACCACAAGGTTGTATGCGTTGTCTGTCAGACCATGTAGATAAACATTCACTAGGCATGCCAAATAGGAGCCAAACTCAGACTAAATCAATAGTCTATTGTAGAATGTATTATTTATCTGAATGGTCACTGAAGCCTGACTGGCAAGACAGATAGTCTAAAAGCATAAAAGTGCAGCATATTCGCTGCTCTGTAGGCCAATATGTAGCCTTTAAACATTTCCGGGTGCAGCAAACAATGTACAGTAAACTATGTCAACTATCAGAGGTAAACAAGACAACTCCTGATGAATGAACAGCTTGAATCACACTTAGAACTAACTACAATACAGACACCATCTGTAACGTCAGGCCAACATAAACGGCTTACCTGTCACTATCACGGTCTTCTTGGAGGCCATGGCTATATGGTTGATATGCTTTGTTTTGTTCATACCCCGGCGAATTCCGAATTTTTCGACTCTCTGCCGCCCGCTCGCTCTCTCCCTCTCTCTCTGGTCCCGATCTTCTTCTACGTTTGTCGACGCGACTCAATCACAGCAGAACAGTGCCGAGCAGAACTACAGCGCCATCTATTGTGGCAAAATGTGCCTCACACGCAGAGTGAACCATCTTGCTTACTACTGTGTTTTAGTCTGGTGGATGAAGCCACACACCAAGAAACATAGTAGTTTAAGACCAAATGTAATGTAAGACACATTTTCTTGTATTTTAATTATGCGGCTAGCTATCTTGTGAATCTAACAGGGTTCCCGAATAAACAAAGTAAAACCTTGGTTGGTCGCTTCCACCCTCACTTGCCCACGCTGGGTTCAATCTCAGTCCTCTGACTTGCCAATAGCACATGACCACCGATTCGATGGCGCGAGTGGGCGGTATTTATACTGAGTTTAGCCAATTCAACTTGGTTACACTCACCCCCCTAAACTCACTCCACACACCAGAGCAAACCCAGCTGGTCCGTTGACCTGAGCCCAACTCGGTATCCGAGTCACGGCACCACTGTCACAGGTGTCACTGCGTTGGATGTCAATATCGCTGCCATCCTCACTTGCCCACGCTGGGTTTGATCTCCAGCCCTCTGACTTGCCAACACATGACCCCCTCTCATAAACACCGCTTTGGCAAGCTACGCCACTGAAAAGCTAGCAAGTTGATGGTACAGGAGGCCAGTATTTATACTGAGTTTAATCAATTCAACTCAGTTACAGCAGCACTGCTATAACCTGGAGTCAGTCTTCAGTCCTACAGTGTTCAGCTATAGCAGCACTACATGTAGTTAAACCTGGTGATAGTGTTCAGTCCTTATTCAGCTATGGCAGCAGCACCAGTATTTTATAAGTTGGTCTGGTGAGCCATGACTCACCCTTTCTAGACTACAACCGCTGCCTCTCGCTGGGCTGTGTGGTTTAGAGAACAGACATGCATATTATTCCCATCAGATTCTCCTGAAAATATTTTTTAATTCACTTCAAGGTGCATATACTGATTTTACACCCCTCTACACACACACACACACACACACGCGTGCGCGCACAGTGTCGTTTGCCCATTAACCACCCACACACCCTGCACTGCAGTCCTCAGCCAAGCTCCTCCATCCGTCCATCCCTCCCTCCTCTTCCTTCATCCCCCTATTCATTCACCTGCTTCTGCGTCACAGTCTATGTCAGCGTTACCATGGAGACTAATGATGCCCTTTCTGTAGTCCCGTGGTGCTCATGCAGACTGTCTACAGACGTCATTGCTTCCTCTCCTGCTGCTGCTCTGCTCTATTCATAGAAACAGCCAGCAGCCTCACAGGTAGCCTGAGGAGCAGCATCCGCATCTACTACCTTGCCTCCTGCCGGCAGTCTGGCAGGCAGCCTGGGAAGACCAGCGTTATTACTCTGCATCTACTCTCCTGCCTGGGGAGACCAGCAGCATCACTACTATCCCTGCCTCCTGCCATTGTGAGTTAGGGCTGTAACAAACATGTGGTTTGAAGTGTCCAAATCAAATCAATTGATCAATTTGTCTCAGTCAGCAATCAATCAATCAATCAATCAATCTCATCAAGTCAATCAATCTCAAGTCAGTCAATCAATCGATCAATCTATCTATCAAATTAATACATTGAGACTAAGCCACGTGCCAGTGGATGACTGTAAGGCATTTGAAAGACACCCTGTGATAAGGGTGGCTGTACACAGGTAGGCTATAGCAACCGCTGTTGATCATAAACAACTACAGGATTTGTGGGAAACATGATTTCCATATTCCACTGCAGTGCCCCTCCCCCCCTTCCCTGTACCAAGCAGCTGTGTGAAACGGTTCCCTGTAAAGGCTGTGGCCTATAGGCTTCCTGAGGAATGTTTCTACTCGTTAGAGTAATTTCAGAGGTACTGTCCAAAGAGGTATTGTCTGTTGATCAGCTGTTGTTGGTGCAATAATCAACTGGACTGTGTGTAATGTTACGAACATGGAACAACACAAACAAGCAAACTATACACCAAAGCTTTAACAGGACGGTGGGCTATTGTAGGCTATTCTTTTCTGTTGTATGCAGTGCTGTCAAGATGGCGTGGGAACATTGTACAAAGTTTTTCTGAGCACTCGCCCAGTTCGAAGAGCTAAAGAAACGTCCTGTGCCCCTCCCTTCGTATTCCGTCCCCGCCTAGACTCTTTTGGCGACCCTGAGCGTTCTATTCTATGACATCAAACCACAATGCACTGCACTGTTTGCAGTTTACCTTCAGTCTCCATAGCAATAAATACAGGCCCGGCCCCTTATTTAAATTAAACCGGAAACAAACGTCATTTTGAGCCAATCTCAGCGCTCTGAAGTGACATAATGGAATTTTTAGGGATAGAAACCGAGCGGAGGGTTGGGTGTGCGCATAGCAGTCGTGCCATCGGGAAAAACCGCCTGCCGCGTGAGCAGGAAGAGATAGACCATTTCTGAAAGCTCTAGGCAGGGGTAAACGAGAACAATACAATTGAGTTTAACACCAACAGCTATTTATTTACACGATAAAGGAAAACAGCGTGTTTACCGCCTGGATTTAATTTTAGGATAGTCTTTTTTCATGCGTAACGCGCCGCAGACCCTCATGTGAGGGTTTAGAATGGAAACAGCCTTCTATCCCGGTAGTGTGCTCAGTACTCGAGGGATTTCCAGCGCCTACAACAGCATGATGAAGAAGGACCTGAATCTGAACCTGGACGACCAGAACTCCAGCCTTAAACCCAGCCTGCGTGACGCCGATGGTATTCTCAACTCCCCGGACTTGGGACTCCTGAAACTGGCCTCTCCGGACCTGGAGCGCCTGATCATCCAGTCCAATGGAATGGTTACCACCACCCCAACTTCCCAGTTCCTCTACCCGAAGTCGGCCAGCGACGAGCAGGAGTTCGCGGAGGGGTTCGTAAAGGCGCTGGAGGATTTACACAAGCAGAACCAGCTGAGCGAGGGGACATGCGTGCCGCCGGACCGATTGGACTTGGTCTGTTCTAACGCAGGCCCCGTCGGTTTACCGTCAGACCTCCCCGTCTACACGACTCTAAACGGTTATGGAGCGAGCCCGCTGGGCACCACGGTGAACTACTCCACCGATACTATTCCCTTCCCTCCGCCGCCGTCTCATCTGCTGAGCACGCAGCAACAGGCTGCTGCGGCGGCGCTGTCACGACTCCAGGCGCTGAAGGACGAACCGCAGACGGTGCCCGACATGCAGAGCTTCGGCGACAGCCCGCCTCTGTCCCCCATAGACATGGACAACCAGGAGCGCATCAAGGCCGAGCGGAAGAAGCTGCGCAACAGAATAGCCGCGTCCAAGTGCCGCAAGAGGAAGCTGGAACGGATCTCTCGTCTGGAGGACAAGGTGAAGAACCTGAAGACGCAGAACACGGAGCTCTCCTCCACGGCCAGCGTGTTGCGCGAGCAGGTGGCCCAACTTAAACAGAAGGTGATGAACCACGTCAGTAACGGGTGTCAGCTTCTCCCGAGTCAGGTGCAAGCTTACTAGGGAACCTACAGAGATCCAGACATTCGGGTCTGTATGGCCCACCTCTACAGCTCAGAGGATGCTGACTGACTGAAACACACACATGCCTTCTCTCATGTAAAATACAGATTTCACGCTCGAGTCTGTACGAACGGGAAAATGGTGGCTTTCCAGTTGGCTGTCTCGTCACGAGAAAACCTTTAAACAAGATTTTGTAGCAAACAGACTCATTCTGCTGCAGTCCCTGGCAGATGTAGCTCTGGACCGCAGAACGCTGTCGACATGTGTAAGCTGGACAATCTCTGAGTGCATTTGATGTCCATGAGTGCGGGACATACACCGTGTAATATCATACTGCCTTACTTGTTTACAAGCACTTATTTACCAATGACAAATAATGTATATTTTTATTTACCAAAACATGTCTTATTTTACATATTGTCTAAATTGTTTTTCTGCGAATAACTGCATGTCTTCTCGTTGTTTTTGTGTACAGTAACCCTATTTGTATACTATTTACATTCTATAAATGTGCAGTTCTTTGTTCATTTTCAGTAACAGTTCATCCATGAATGTATTTGTGTTGAAAGGTCGATGTAGCCAACCATTTGTGATGGTATTTTACCTCTCGAAGATGTCTATTAAATTCACTGAATTATATCAATTGTGTTACTTCCCGTCTCTCCGAATCAAGATCTACATTAACCAGGTCTGGTGACATTATTGACGTTAAGGTCAGGCACCTTAACATTATGAAGAGCTGTGCATCTGCATGGCAGTATATGCATTACGCAACACACAGCTTACATTGTCCTCCCACGTTGCTGCCTTCTGCAAGACAATACAAACTGCGATGTATTGCCCCCTGGTGGCTGTAAAACGTGCTACTACTCAGTCTCTTCAGAGGCTCGTCAGTCTTCATTCTATCGTCAAACAGACACGAGCACAGAAGCAGCTTTTCTCTTTTAATTCCTTGTTTTTTTAGCAAACCCGGAATTACAGCACAATTCACACGTGACTAATACCAAAGGAAAAAAAAACTCCCTTATTTACAAGTGGTTAGAAGAGGGAGGGCAGAGGACGAGAGGAGGGGGTTAGGATGGAGAGAGGGGTAGAGGAGGGGGTTAGGATGGAGAGGGGAGAAGAGAAGTGAACTGGACAGATACATGTACCTCATGTGGGTAAGGGGTGTAGGGGAGATGGGGGGGGTATAGTAGTGGGGAGGGAAGGGAGAGCTGGTCGAGACAGATACATGTATCTTTGTCAGAGGCAGGTAAACAGCTGTAGCAAACCACAATCCAACAAATTAATAAAAATTGTACAAAAAAAAAAACACAACAAACCAAACTGGTGAAATAAAAAATATATGTAGAAAGTGTACTGGCTATTCTTTCAAAACGTTTCCCTTTTTGGAGGACTGTCTCAGTGCAGGTAAACCCAGTATCTCTAGACAGCCTCCCAACACGTCTAACAGGTCTACCTAGAACATCCTGGCTCCTCAGCCCGCCAGAGCAGAGCTGCCTAAAGACGTTACTCAAACACAGCCTCCAACACGCAGAGCCCAGGGGCAGGGAGGGTTGTGATCAAGAGAGGACAGAGAGAGAGAGAGATGAGAGAGACCGGACTGGTCTGTTCACTGTCGGTGGAGCTCTGCCTCGACTCTTTCTTGCAGTACTGACCTGAGAGGACCTGACTGAAGCCATGCTCACACAGTAGGTCTCTAGACAAGGATAACAGGCAGTATTCCCCAACGCACCGTGCTGTGCATGATCAGGAGAAACTAGAGGGGAATGTGTTCCGGGCTCTTGAACAATGAACATGAATGGCCTGTTGTCTGCCTGCCTGTGACACAGACACACTCGGACTCAAGACTGTGTAGACTCACTGTGCACGCACAAACACAAACCAACATGCAGCCAATGCACATTTTATGCTATTCACACACCTACACTTTCCACACGATTTTTATTGTATTGTATAGCGCTGTTTTATTGTATTGCACTGTTCTTTTTTTATTATTACTATCATGTCGTAATTATTATGTTGTTGCTACAAGGCTGAGGAACCAGAACCCAAGCATTTTACTCCCTTATACTATTATGAAGGATGTGACAATAAAGAAATCTTGAATCCTGAATCTCTATTCATGTTCTGTCTACTGTAGCCAGTGCTGTGTGCCAAACTGACATATGGACAACACAACTCTGACTTCCTGTTCACAGAAACTCTTTACTACACGCTACTGACATTCTTTAGTAACTATGGACAGCAGCCTGCGAGGAATCTACCATCATTGCAATAATAAATAAATACATAAATAAAGTAATAAATACTGTGTATGAATACATAATTGAAATAATTTAGGTGATCAAATATCTGTGTGCCTGAGAGTGCGTACACCTCGACTTCCAGAATGTTTGCGTTATCAGCCTAATCCAAACCAGTCCCCTCACCCTGCAGGTATAGTAGAATGACATCATTCACATGACACTCATCATGCTTTCAAACTAAACACCAGCTCCTCCTCAAACTAAGACAGGAACTTTACTAACAGAACTCTGTAAACCTACTGGAACGTGATGTGAGTGGCCAGTTGCAGTATGCATATATACAGTAGGACCATATGCTGTGTGTGTGTATCTCTGTGTGTTTATCCTTTGCATGAGTTAACTGCGCTTCTGAGAAGAGGTGTTGTAGTGTAATGTGGGGCTGGAGGCCCATTGTTCCCTCTCTGCAGCTGAAACATCACACATGGCCTCCCTGCAGCAGAGCCCACAGACCACAGCCAACCGCTCGCTCACACCAACTATCCACTCTACAACCCGACACTCAATAGCATGCACCCGCAACAAGCACAGATGTAACACATACAAGATGTTACATCATAAATCATCTGGATATCTTAGATTCACTTATATATTATTTTATCTTTAAAATTGTTCACTCTTCTATTTTAGACATTTATAATATTCTTCTCATAGACAGCCTCTAATGCGGTTGACAAAAAAATACCAAAAGATATGTAAAAAATAAAATACAAATAGAGGAGGGATAGGGAGTTCTGTGATTCCACATCAGAACCTTTTCTTTCCTCCTTAATCCAGCAAAGATCAGTCAGAAATGACCATGGTTAACTGATATCAATGTGATTTTGGAATGTTTGTACAATTTGGATATGTTTGCAAACATAATCTTGTATTTCCTGACCCTGTTATTTAACCTTTGACCCTTATCTGCCGGAATTCACCAGCATCACAGTAACCAATTGGTGGTTCCACACACCAACCATGCACACAGAAGCCAATCAGTGGACAGAAACAGTCAGGTGTTGCTGATGGAACCTTCAACAGACAAGAGTTCTGTCAGATGACAGACAGCAGGCCTGAAGCCAGAGGAATGTGAGCTGACATCATCTTAAACACACCTGTCAAAAACCTGGAAATACAGGAGGTGGGCTTGATTTCCGTCACAGTTGGAACTCTTAGGGCTGTTCCACTGGTTTCATTACACTAGGTGGTGCAAATCAAGCGCCCTTGCAGCCTGTGCTGTGTTTGACCCGGGTCTGGACAAGTATGGAGGAGAGAGGAGGACATGGTGGGGTCTCTCTGGCCTGGCCAGAGTCTTCAGCTAAAACACACACCTCTCCCTCTGGCTGAGGGGGGCATGGGGAGGGGAGGGGTGTGTGTGGTGATTATGTGTGGTTGTTTGTGTGCATGTGTTGTGGCATCCCCAAGAACAGCTCCACAAGAGGGACGCCTTAACGCCCTGGGACTGTATGCCGCCATTTCGTTGAGTGACGTGAAACGGTTACGATGGGAAACTAGTGTGCATTGCATCGAGGAGTTCATTACATAGTAGTAGACGAAGTAGACATATTAATGTAATTTTGACATAATTTACCAAAATCAACTATTTTCAACACTGTTTTATTTACATCAAGTCGAAGCTTTCATCATTACATCGAATAGACACTTTCATGGACTCTAAATCAGAAGATCGCCAAACAAGATGTGTAGGAATATGCATGCAAATAAATGATGTGTGGAACAGCGATGACTGTGAGAAGTGCTGGAATTATTTGAAGCTATGGGGATGATTTCAGAATTCAAGCGACAATGCAGCTGCCACAGGTAGCTGTATTTGCCCAACTATAGCCGACTAGACCAATGTTTTATCATTCAGTATATTTATAGGCCTACAAATGGTGTAATATTTTAGTCTATAGCCTACGGACAGATGATATTGTCATGATCTATATAACGACTAGATATGTACATTGGTCTGACAAAGGCTATATTGTTTTGGAGGGCTATTGTTGAAAAGGCGTAAATAATTTTCATGCATATTTCAGTATTTCAGAGGGCTATCCTTACATTGTTGAAAAAGCATAAGTTAAAGTAAGAGCAAAAGTTGAAATGTATGCCCTAAATAAAGCATTGTAGAAAATAACTTGGTCTTTCTTCTTATTTTAGTAGGCTATAGAGCACAATGACATTCTACATTTAGAGTCCATAAAAGTGTCGACTGGATGTAATGATGAATGCGTCATGATCAAAGTGTCGACTGGATGTAATGAACGCCTCAATGGAATACACACTCTCTTCACCGTCTCATCGTAAACCGTGTCACATCGTACTCAGTGCACATCGAAGCATTTGCCACTCGACTCAAAATCACTGCAAGTGATTTTTTTTTGACAAACTGGGATACAACCCCCTGGAACTACGCCTCCCATGACCTCTCAGGACTGTGGGCTTAGAGACTGATCGCATCTGAGCTGTACTGAATCAGCCAGGGCCAAGTGGATGATTAAACCCAGACCAGAAGTGCTCTGGCTGGGGGAGGGGTTCATTTTATAGATGAGAACATTTCAGTTGTCATTTTGAAAAAAGCAGTCTCCTGGTCTCTGTGCATACCTCTGACCATCAGTCGGTCTTGGTAACACCTTTCCCTGGAGATGCCACAGTGTGTGGGTGTGGTTGTTTGTGTGCGTTTATGAGTGAGTGAATGACTGAGTGTTTATGAGAGAGTGTGTGTGTGTGCGTGTGTTTCTGAGTGTTTGTGTATGAGACAGAATGTGTGTGTGTGTGTGCGGATGTACAGTGTGTGTGTTTAGCAGGCACAGTCCTGGTGAGCGCGCTGCGGCTGTTCGCTGAGCTGAGGCCCCTGCTTGGCGCCTGTGACAGAGGGGTCTGCGTTGTCCAGGCTCTCCGACATCCTCTCACAGATGATGTCCACCAGGCGCTCAAACGTCTGCTTCACATTCATGTTGTCTTTCGCACTGGTCTCAAAATACTCAAACCCTGGGCGGAGGGGGTGGGGGGGGTTAGTACTCCTCCACTGCTCCATGAATATAGTATGTGTGTGTGTGTGTGTATTTAAGAGAGTTTGTGTGTGTACTGGTGTATGGAGGGGCACGGATATTTGAATTACATCCAAACTTTTTTGGGTGTGACTAGTATCGATTGTAGTTTAGGCCATTTTGATTTCTGGAAAAAATGTTGGCCTATTTTACAAATTGAAAATCTTGGTTATATTTTATACCATATCCCTCTGACATTTTAAGCTATCCGATACATACAGTATGTAAGCTAAGCTATCAAGGTAAATCAAGTTGACCCGCTACCATGCTATGGAAAAACGCCATATAAGGCACAAGTTGGCACCTTGTCCAAGTGCAGTCTAGTTATTCTGTGTGTGTGTGTGTGTGTGTGTGTGTGTGTGTGTGTGTGTGTGTGTGTGTGTGTGTGTGTACTAGTGTAGGCACCTCACCTAGCTGGTCAGACAGCTGCCTGCCCCTGTCTGCAGACACCAGCCGCTCATCCTCCATGTCACACTTGTTCCCCACCAGCAGCACCTGGGCGTTGTCCCACGAGTACGTCTTGATCTGGGTGGACCTAGAAACGCACATACACACACGAAATCAGAGGCTAACTCACACACAGACATACATGCGTGGCATGCACATACACACATACACAGTACACCCCCCCCTTCTCAGTGGAACTCACTTCCAACCCACATCAAAGCCGCCCCCACCCTCTCTTCTTTTAAAACTGCTTTTAAAACCCTCTTTAGACTTGCCTTCCCCAACTAATTAACCCAACCCCCCCTTTTTCTTCTGCTTTTATCTCTTTTAACTATTTTTACACTTTTCTTTTTGACACTACTTTTTACTTACTTAGCCTTAATAACGTTTCTTAAGTATGTATTTATTTGTTTAACTTATGCGACTTTAAGTACCCAGAAAAGTGCTATACAAATTTGCTGTAGTATTATTATTCTGTTGCCTCACCAGTCCTGCACAGCGTTGAAGGATTCCTCGTTGGTGATGTCATACATGAGGATGAAGCCCATGGCTCCCCTGTAGTATGCTGTGGTGATGGTCCTGTACCTCTCCTGGCCAGCTGTGTCCTATACACACGCATGCACGCACGCACACACGCACACATATTGACAGCCTGCCCTGTTCAGATGGAGACACCTCAGAATCAAGATCCCCTCACCACTTTTAACATTGTGTGTGTGTGTGTGTGTGTGTGTGTGCGTGTGTGTGCACGCGCATGTGTGTGAGAGCAAGTGATGAAGAAGGGATGAGCAAGGAAACCTGTCTGCCAGTGTCTCAGAAAGCTATCAGAAGTCTAGCTCCTCCTACCTGACGTGTCATCAGACCCAGAGGGCTGATAAACAGGCACGGATACCGGCACACTACAGATTCATTTATACTATCACACTACTGATTCATTTATACTCAGTCCACAAGCGTCGTACGACAAATGTCTGTCGACAGAAAAAAAAATGGCGACCGACATTTAGCATGTATACTTCAGCGAAGTGTCTGACCACCTCCATGGTAACTTGCAGACGGGTGGCTGATTGTCTCTATGACAACATCTCGGGGATGTTACTTTGTTTACATCGCACGAATGATGGCCACTGTACCGGTGCCGGTGGTGGTGGATGAAATAGATGAGATTATAGAGGAGGAGGAAGAGATTTTTTAAAATTGATTTTGTTGAGAGGGGGGAAGGGGGAGAAAGTGAAGAAAAAAAAATCAAGTGGAATACCTGCTTGTTCAACAGTTGCGAGAGATGGACGATGGATGCACTTTCGTTATTTTAGGATGTCCGCTAACCAAGGAAGCCAAAGCATATCCATAGCAACGAACGTGCCTTCTATCTAGCTATCCAATCATAGCTGTGCGACGAAGGTGACGGTGTGCGCGACATTCGAAAGTTTGGTAGGTGCAAGATACCCCTGTCCGACACAAAAAAAAGTGTCGACAGTGACGTCATTTCCGTCTGTCGGCACTTTCAAAAGTGTCGTACGATGAAGTATAAATTGGCCTTAACACTGTGGTGTCTGTCTGTCTGTCCACTGCTTTAGTTAGCGCTTGGCTGGACCACAACAGCCTGCTGGCTGTTTGAAAACTCTGACAGTATTCTCTCCTCCTCTGCTCCCTCTCCTCTCCTTCTCTCCTCCCTTTCTCACCCTCTCTTCTCCCTTCCTCCCTATCCTCTCATCCGAGGGACATGCAGCACGGTGAAGGGAAGAAGGGTGCTGGCCTGATCTCTATAGTCGTTTCCTTCCCTGCACCTGCCCGAACAATAAAAAAAACTATAAACCTACATCTATAAACATTCATTGATCAGTAGTGATTTTCTCCTCACCCAGATCTGCAGCTTGATCCTCTTGTCGTTTCTGTAGATGGTCTTCACCTTGAAGTCGATGCCCACCGTGCTGACGAAGGCTGGTGTGAAGGAGTCGTCAGCGTAGCGGAACAGGAAGCTGGTCTTACCCACGCTGCTGTTGCCGATGATCAGGATCTTGAACATGTAGTCAAAGTTCTGTTCCGACGACTCCTTCTGTCCATAGGTGGCTGTAGCAGACGCCATCTTCAGGGAGGGGAGGAAGAGGAGGGATGATGAGGCCAGGTGTGTGTGTGTGACTATGATGGTCTGGTCTGTTGAGGAATGGAAGTATCTTTGGATGAGTCTGTTAGATGAAGAATAAATTATTGTGAATGATTGTAAATAAAACAAAAAAAAGAGCAATAAGCTCAGCAGTTAATTGGGCAGTCTAAAGAAAGCCTGTATTGAGTGCTTGTCCTATTCCTTCAGAACAGTGACCAGCAAACACCAATCAATCATACTGATTGATGTTGGTGGTGTTCAATGGGCCATTACACTGGAGGTGAGAGGATTACAGAGGAGCCTTCATTTCGACCCCGTATAAAAACGAAATGTTTTCATCATCCACACCACCACTCTCCACCGCCTCCTCCCCTCTCCCAGCGAGCCCTCTCCTGATGCCCGGGGCGGCATGGTCAACGTCCGGAACCAGTTGTATTATGTATTAACAATATTAGGCCTCAATAACAAGTTTATATAGTGACTGCTTGGAGCTTTCGGAGGAGGGATGCAGGCCGCGAGGGCGGAAGCAGCAGGGCTTTTCTTTAGTAAGCATCGGCTCAACCATCAGCCAGTTTTACCATAGCTGGACACCCTGCCTCATGTCGACAGGACCAGCAGATCTGACATCGGCTCCTGTCTATGAACGTGCACACCTGTGCTAACGTTACATCCTGCAGAGCGGCTGGGTAGGTCATGATCACGGGTCAGCAGGCTTCTAGCTGACACCTACTGACCCCGCAGGCTAGACCCGTTAAGTTAACAGGCTTTACCGAGGCTGAGCGGTGGACCAGCTATCCCGCAAAATGTCAGTAACGTTCTAACGTTAACGTTACATTGCTGCTGCTGCTCCTCATTCAAGCGCGTCCTAGCCTAACTAACGCTAATCATAATGTCAGAAAGGCCAAAAGGGCTATAACGTTATCACAAATGCAACCGATGACTACACCTAGCTAGCTCGATAGATCTAATTAGGGTAGCTAGCTAGCATGCCATACGGCCACTGTTTTGATGCTAGCTAGCTTTCTGGCGCTAGCTAAGCATCCTAGCTATGTCAAATGAAGGTTACTCTTCCTTATTTTGCGGCTAAATTAACGTTCTCCTTATATCATGTCATGACTACTCTTTTGTTAAAGTATTCCCCAGTGTTGTTGCTGTTAGTTACTATGCCTATTTAAAGGGATTAGTTGACGGCTTACCGTGAAATATCCGTTTTATCTTGTAGCTCTGTTGAAGCCGCTACCCCCAGTGTTGCACCTGCACAAGCTCGAGCGTCAGTTGATTGACTGCCACAAAGAGGGCGGGCGCACAAGAGGGTTAAGAATGACTGGCCGCCCGGAGAGCCAATCAGGGTTCCCTGAGATCAGAACCAAGGCTCCTCCCATATCTCATGAATATTCAGACTTACCGGCAAACGGAATAAAAAAAAATAAACCCAATGTTGGTTACATTTAAATATGACATTCAATCATCTTTTTACTGGAAGAGCTCTTTCGTGACAGAGAAATACATGCATACAGCTATTGCATATCAGTTCTTATTCTTATACATTCTAACAATTTATTGAAAAGTCTAGTACATGTTGAGACTAGAAATATTTGTTGCTGATATTTTTGTCTGTCTGTGTCTGTGTGTTACAAAGGAACAACAATGACTACAATATTCCCACTGGTCCTCCCGTGCTTAAAGAGCAGGCAGCTGACAGGATGGTGAAAGCATGAAGACTTTATTGGCAGGACGAGAGAGAGAGAGCTTACAGGCCAGTAATAAACAGCTGTGTGGATTGTCAAGGCTGCTAAAGAAGCGCAGATCAGTAGAGGAAGGGAGGAGAAGAGAGGAAGAGAATAGAGAAGGAGAGGAGGGGAGAAACATCCTTTCTCAATGCTGGAAGACAGAAGTATCCTGATACTTACTGACATTTCAGTATCTTTAGAAAAAACCTGAATGTTTGAGTATTTTTGCTACTTATTTGACAGACTTTAAAATAAAGGAAATATTTAGTTGAGTGGTTGATATCTGTCCCTGCTCTGCCTGACTGGTGGCTACCCACGCACATGCGCACACACACACACACACACACACACACACCAGCTCCCCACCACCGTACAGGCATAATAATAAATAAACTATACACGGAGCAGTGTGTGTAAAATCAACAAACACAAATCAAAAGTTATAGGCAGAGATATCAGCTTAATGGTTGAGCGACAGGAGCTATGCTGGTGGAGCCTTGCCTCTGGTTTACTGGCAGGGCAGGAAGGCAGGGCCAGTTGGCAGTGCTGGCTGTGGGGGGAAGCAGGTTGGTCTGGCTGGTTTGGCTGAGGGTGGATTTGACTGTGCTGTACTGCATTAGCCTCAGTAAGTTTAACAGTAGTGTATCAGCCATTATAACATCTACAGTATGATGACAGAAAAACACAAACATAGTATCAACATGAGGCTCACAATTTCTAATACAAATGTATCTTTCATCAAACACGACTCACTTCATAGAGATCTCAGATAACACACACAAGGGTAAAGATTAACCTCTCTGGCTTGTAACACTCTTCTCTTGGAGCCCTTGGCAACACAGTCATGCAGCTTATTCAACACCTTTGCACAGTTTTAAAACAGTTCTTAATACCTATAACAATATCACAAGACTCCTATTTCAGCTCCAGTGGTCCAGCCTGTGCATCAACAGTAGAAACACGCACACACGCACACGCGCACACGCGCACACACGCGCACACGCGCACACACACACACACGCACACACGCACACACACACACGCACACACACACACACACACACACACACACACACACACACACACACACAGTCACCTAGTCCATCAGCTGTACTGGAAATGCAGATGTATACAGTAAGTACCATACAAAGTGCTTTGGTTTTCTGTTCAAATCATGTCCACCATTTATAAAACAACACCTCTTTGAGACAGGGAGAAGGGGGTGACGTTAAAGATAGAGAGAACAATAGACAGAGAGATAGGGAGGGAGGGAGGGAGGTGGGGAGGGAGAGAGGGAGGGATGTGGGGTGACGATCAGCTTGCTGTCAGCCTCTGATGGAAACTACCCTGAGGCACAGTGGAAAGTCATGCACGCACGGCGCCGGGTCTGGCTGGAGCAGCCCTGGCGGCCGGGGTGATTGGCTATGCCCCTGTGAAGAGCAGCCGATCGACCCCCCAGTCTGGCACACAC
>NC_140245.1:5561298-5583798 GCF_949987555.1 Borostomias antarcticus
GAAGCAGCGTGATGTGTTCATGTGTCCTCTTGTTAACAGGGTCATCACATCTAAGCTGCAAGGGAGAGAATGTGTGTGAGTATGAATTAATGTGTGTTTGTGTGAACTGTGAGTATGAACATGTGTGTTTTGTGTGTGTGTGTGAGAGAGAGAGAGAGAGAGAGAGAGGTCCCGCCGTGCGACAGCGGAGACATCAGGGGGGTCTGCCCTTTATGATGAGTGCAGACTAAGAAGTCAGCTTTGTGTTACATAATCACATACTGTACACACACACACACACACACACACGCACGCACACACGCACGCACACACGCACACGCGTGCTCAGCAGAGGAAGAGATGATACCCCTACAACAGAGTCTGCTACGAGGACATCCACCCACGCAGACACACTCAGTCTATACATAGCTATACTGCGCTCAAACAATCACACACACACGTGCACACACACACACTATACTAACTAATTATTAATTCATCCCCCCTCCTCATCCTCCTCTTCCTCCCCATCTTCCTCACCTGCAGCTTCATCCACGACTCGGAGGTAAAGTTATTCGCCTCTGGCATTTCAGCTCAAAATGAAGCATGGAAGAGTAGGAATGAAAGATAACGCAGCGGTCCAATAGCACGGTCCCGGCACCGTGTGCACCTGCTCTTCTCGCCCGAGCGCCCTGGTAGCGTTACCGCTGCGAGCAGACAACTAGCGAGGATTCCGGAGAAGAGCTACCGACGTCGCCTTCCTGACCGGGAAGACCGAGGAGAATCCGCGGAGAACGGGAACGCCGTGCCAGAGAGATAAGACTCGCGCCTGCCGCTCGCGCTCTCCCCTCCACCACTCTGCCAGCTGCCGCGATTGTAAACACAGAGCAGCACGAGTACGGGGCTCCCGACGCCGCCCCTCCCCCCCCGAGGAGGCCAGCCAATCGGCTGCCTGCTGCAGCGGAGAGGCTAGGGCAGAGGAGAGGAGCTGATTGGAGCAGGTTGTGGAGAGGGGGGCGGGGGCTGGGCAGGATGGAGGCAGGGGAGGCTGGGAGCACCATGTGCATCGGGGGGATGATGCTGACGAGAGGAAGAGCGCTGGATGAATGGGCGGCAGAATCTCATTCATGAAAAAGTACAGTCTGTACCAAGATGTGGACATTCAGTAAAAATGCCATCTGCTGGAGAAGATTCAGCTAAATATCTCAATCACTGGACAGATGATGAGAGGTGACGCCGCCGAGAGCAAAACTCAAATTCTGTTGTGAAAAGAATATGTTCTATTGTTCTGAGTGAAAGTGCTGAAATATCAACATACAAAAAAGTGATGTAGTAATGGAAAGTTGTTGTGATGTCAAATTCCCAAATTGATAGGCTACAAACCAAGAACATAGACCTCAGATGTTCAAGGAAGGTGAGCCAACGGGGAGAAGCATCGCACTGATGTCACAGATACAAACAAACAGGAATGTTCATTGAGGAAAAGTACTGAGTGCTGACGCAGAAGCATCTGAGCCAGGCAGTATCCCGTGCTCTCAGGGACACACACACACGCACACACACACACACACACACACACACACACACACACACACACACACACACACACACACACACACACACACACACGCATGCAGCAGCATGGATTTTTCCGCCTCACTGAGTTTGCCTCCATTGACTGATCTGCTGCAGTGGGGGGTGCAGCCATTCAAACACACGTGCGGCGTGTAGCGTGTGTGTGTATGTGTACAGCCTGCACACGTGGCTCCTGCGTGGGTGGGCTTATCACAGTACACAAGAGCTGAGAACTCCACTCTGAGAAGAGGATAGGGGGAGAGAGAAATGTGAGGAGGAGAGAGAGAGAGAGGGATAAGGAGGAGAGAGAGAGGAGGAGGAGGAGGAGAGAGAGCGAGGAGGAGGAGGAGGAGGAGGAGAGAGAGGGATAGAAGGAGGAGAGAGAGAGGAGGAGGAGGAGAGAGAGAGAGAGGGATAGAAGGAGGAGAGAGAGAGGGGAGGAGGAGGAGGAGGAGGAGGAGGAGGAGGAGGAGGAGGAGAGAGAGAGGGATAAGCAGAGGATGGAGTGGAGGTCTGTAGGGGGATGGAGGAGGGAACGGAGGATGGAGGAGAGGATGGAGAATGAAGGAATGGGGGATGGAGGGGGGGGGGCAGAGGGGGGATGGGATTCACTCGCTGAGCCCTCAGAGGGATGGAGAGATTTCATTCATATTTCCTTCCTGATCACTGGTGGAGCAGAAGGCCACGCTGCTCAGAGCCATCAGCCCCAACCCTCAACCTCCTCCCTGCCTGGGCTCAGCCTCTCTAGTCTGGCTTGCAATCAGAGATGCACTACCAAAGAGACATGTTACAATCTAACTAAATATTGACCATTTCATGGAATGTTCATAAACAATAATACTACAGTTTACAGTGCACTTTACTTGGACCAAGAAGTCATTGCCTTTTTGACTGAAAGTTCCATTGGTTCAATTGAAAGGGTCTTTATTTACATGTATGTATTACAAACATGAGAGTCATCAACACTGATCTCAATGAAATGAGAAAAACGGCCTGTGTGTGTGTGTGTGTGTGTGTGTGTGTTGTACCTTGTTGGAGGCCATCTCACTGACAGAGTGTCTGGTCTTCAGGGTCTCCAGCTGCTCCAGACACCAGTCCAGCTCATCCAGCGTCTCCACAGCCAACTGCTGTTGGGGCTCCTCTTAAACACGGTCGCGTCATAACCAAGTTACAAATACGTCACAACCAAGTTATGACCATGTTACAACCAAGTTACAACCACGTCACAACCAAGTTACAACCAAGTTACAACCAAGTTTCGACCATGTTACAACCAAGTTACAACCACATCACAAACAAGTTACTACCAAGTTACGACCATGTCATGACCAAGTCACAGCCACATGAAAACTTTCAGACGATTAGCCAACGTTCAGACAACGATTGGCCAACATGTAGAGTATAGATCACTGACCTGCCAGGGTGGTCTTGGTCATAGAGGGAGGGATACTGCCAGATGGTCTCCTGAGGACAGAAAATCACACCCTCAGTCCATAGTTCCATACAACAACAACAACAACAACAACAACAACAACAACAACAACAACAACAAGTCAGAGTTTAGAGCGAGTCTATAGCTCCAAAGAGATAGAGTGAGATGGCTATATGAGGGAAGTCAAGGGGAAGATCTGAAGGACCTACTTGCTGGCTGGCCGGTCCTGCTGGTGAGATATCACTGCAAAGTTGTTCCTCACCGTCCTCAGACTGGCCAGAACCTACAAAAGACTTGCGTTAGATCCCTGTACCCGAGATTACCCAGGTAGATCCTTCTGTACCCGAGATTACCCAGGTAGATCCCTCTGTACCCGAGATTACCCAGGTACCACTCTAGCCCTAGATCATTATTAGTAAGTGAGGAGAATGAAGGTTGTCACATGGTTGTCACAGCCCCAAGGATTCACCTGAGCGAAGGGTGTCACTATCATGTCTTCTCCGTGTCTGGGGAGGAGACAGAGGCACATTCAGAGAAATACTGTAGGAGCGATCAACATTCAGAGAGGTTAAATAAATGACCACCACCAACGTAGCATGAAGAAGGTACCCCAGGTACAAAGAGGGTGAGACAGAAGGAGAGGGTGAAGGCAGGGTGACTGGAGGTTAACCAGAGGGTTAATACACTTCTGTAGTCACTGGGAAGGGGGGTTGGCTCTGACAACTGGACAGGGAGGATGTAGGGCCTGGATAGGCCTAGGAGTCGGAGGTGAGGGGTCAGGGTTCAGTGTCATGTTCTTCTCACCGAGACAACCAGGTGACCTCCCAGTGCTTCAAGCTCTCCTCCCTTCAAAAACAGAGGCGACAGTTGGTGACCTGCAACTGACCAATCACAAACTAAGGTGTTCAGGCGGGTGGGAGGATGTGTGTGTGTGTGTGTGTGTGTGTGTGTGTGTGTGTGTGTGTGTGTGGCGGGGGGGGGGTACCTGCTCTAGGGTTGAATGTAAAATCAAAAAGTAAAAAAGAGAAAAAGAAAGTGTCTCTAATTTCCTGACTGTGTAAGATCGTGGGGTGGGGGTTTGAGGATAGGTGTGTGTGTGTGTGTGTTAGGGGGGAGTAGAGGTGGGACTCACAGGTCGCTGGCATTGGAGGAGGTCCGGGATGGCGCTCTGTGTGAGAGGTCAAAGTCCGAGTCGGAGCGGTAGAGGAAGGACTCGCGCCGCTGGCTGTGGGGGAAGTTGGCATGCAGGACCAGGCCAGACCCAGGGCTCGCCTGGGGGTCGCGACCCGTTGACAGACCATTCTCCATATCGAAACTATGGGGGAGATGGAGGGGGGAGGAGAGAGAGAGAGCGGGAGAGAGAGGAAGAGAGTTGTTGAGTAGACATTGTCATACACTTTACTGACAGTTTCAAAGTACATCAAAACCGTGTTCAGGAGTGAGCTAAGTTTGCCAGTAGAGTAGATAGTTACCCACCCTTGTGGTCCAGAGAGAAGAGAAGGTTATCAGTCACTAGATTAGCATCTCTTGCAGTTGAAATGTCTGCTCTAACATCAGTTCACACACCACCACCGGACACACAAGGTTAACCCCTGATGTACCAACCACACCTCCAGACAACCAGCCACCCTACCTCCCTCCACACCGCTACAAGCCCCCTCTCTCTCTCTCTGTCCACTCTCTCCTCTTAGAGCAAACTGAGGCCAGTGGAACCCCCAAACATAAATTATAGCACTCTCTCTCTCTCTCTCTCTCACACACACACACACACACACACACACACACACACACACACACACACACACACACACACACACACACACACACACACACACATGTACGTGAAGGGATGTGAGTACTAGGAGATGTGGAAAGGGAGACGAGATAAGGTCGCTAGAGTAGACTGTTGGAACGCATGAGAGAGCAAGGCTCGTCGGTGATTGGCCCGATGGTCTGCACGGCTGCAGTGATGCGGGGGACACGCGCAGAGCTAAAAATAACGTTATAGTAGGCTACCGAGAGAGCTAAAAATAGCGTTACCGTACCGAGAGAAAGCTGAAAAAGAAAAAAAGAAAAAACTGCGCTCCCGCATCGATGGGCATGAGATCCATACGGGCTGGAGGTAGAGAGACCCGATCGATCCCGGCCGACTATAAATAAAACCAAATAACGGCATTTAGGTATTTCTCAGGCTCGGCACGTTTCACTCTTGATCTACACCTCCGTTTCCCACAACCTCTCCCTGACACCGGAGCCTCTGATGGGCTGCGTGTTCCTGCCTCTGATGAATTCAGACAGGAACAACGCGTTCGCTAAACTATTTCTCTTCAGAGATTGGACCAGAGCTGATCCATCCTTTAAACTGTTGATATAAAACTCACGCAATAACACCTGCGATAACACTAATTTAATGATGATGATGATGTTCACGTGCTGAGGTCTGCTGGGGGTTGATGGTAGAACATTGTGTTAACTGAAGGTAACGTTAAACGCGTTAATAAAATTACTGCTGCACAGTAAATATAATAGCCTATGCTCACGTCAGTGTGTCACACTGGCTAAATAAAAACCTCTAATTCAAGGAGCATGATGATATTTATTGACAACAAAGCACTGTATAGGCATAGTTGAAGAGCCCAGGCTACAATATTGGAACACATCACAGTGTGATTAACCAGCTATCTTCATTCATCCATCTCCCCCTTCCTCATCCTCCTCCTCCTCTCTTCTCCCCTCCTCTCCCCCTCCCTCCCCTCTCCTGGGAGCATGAGGAGGAGACAGTGGTGTGTTACAGGGTGTTACATAACACCATCCTTCTCCATTCAATAGACAGATAGTGCTATAGTTAGAGGGAGAGAGGAAGTGTGTGTGTTTGTGTGTGTGTGTGGTGGGGTTTCGATGGACTAATTATAGCCTGGCATCGGCTTCAAATAGAACCCTCATGCATATTCATGTACGGGTCGTGATGGAGGAAGAGAGATAAAGAAAGACTGGGGAAGGGAGAGAGAGATGGAGAGAGGAGAGAGAGAGTCTTCCACCTGAGAATCTATTTTTGTCTCCTCTGCCAGTCCTCCCCTCAGGAGATGGTCTATATTTAGGAACACACACCGTCAGAGCGGGAATACCCTCACAGGAGAGATGGAGGGAGGGAGGGGGGCAAAGGAGGGAGACAAGCCTCAAGCACAGGCATTTTTTGAACCCCACCCCACCCCCCACCCACCCACAAACACACACACACACAATACACACCTCATTCTTGCTAATACAGAGTCATCTCACGGTCAGAATGTACAGTACAAGAGAAATACTTTGATGTGTGTGTCCCAGCATTAAACAGCACACACATAACCTTTCACCCATAACCCTAACCAAACCCCATAACCCTAACCCTATAACCCCAGAAAAAAACTAAACCAAACCCTAAACACACACACACACACACACACACACACACACACACACACACACACACACACACAGTACTACAGTATCAGAGCCACTATACAGTACTCCATCTGTCATTATTGTTGTTGATCGTGTAAAGCTCATACATTCCCAGGCAGAGAGCTTTCTGAAACAGAACCATACCGCCAAAGTTAAAATGCTTACTTGGATCTAATAAATACTACTAATACTTGAATCTGCCGGACAGAACTAGCCAATGTTGCGCTGAGGAGGTGAGTGGTTGAGTATTCTCAGTCTCTCCTGCCCCTGCAGGCCCATAGGGGAATCACAGGTACCCTACACACAGTCACCCAACACACACTGAAGCCAGTTATAAGACACGTAGACAGAGTACCAGTCACACCGGGTTTTGCTGCTGCTCAAACACACATTCCTGCAAAAGAACCAGGTGGCACAGAGAGAACGAGAGAGAGAGAGAGAGAGAGAGAGACAGAGAGAGAGACAGAGAGAGTTTACACATCTCCTTATCTTTAATAGTACTTACAGTACATTTTTTATTTAATTTCACCCTTGCTTTGGCAATGTAACTTATGTTTCCGATGCCGACAAAGCCCTTTGAATTGAATTGAACTGAATTGAATTGAGAGAGAAAGAGAGATAGAGAGAAAGTATCTTTAACTGTACTTACATTTTTTGTGATTTTTTCTTTTTTTGTGATTTTTTGCTTTGGCAATGTAAACGTATGTTTCCCATGCCAATAAAGCCCAAAATTGAATTGAATTAAAAGAGAGAGCAGCCAGTGGAATTGGATGAGGTAAACTAGGTTAGCAGGGTGTAGGAGGCAGGCTAGATGGGCTGGGAGGAGGTGTGTTTAGCTAGATAGGAGACTAGGCCAGCAGGGCTGGGAGGGGGTGTGTTAACTAGAGAAGAGGCTAGGCTAGCAGGGCTGGGAGGAGCTGTGTTAACTAGAGAAGAGGCTAGGCTAGCAGGTCTAGCAGGGTGATTGATGGGTCCTGTCAGAGGATCGGCTACCTGACACCTCTCCTGCGTCACTCAAAGTCTCAACTGCGTCAGTCTTATCTGGGGGACAGGAGCCAGACAGACACCCACACTCATACAAACACCCTGCTCTACACAACCTGTACACTCACTATACCCGCCAGCACCCGCACCACACACACACACACGCACTCATGCACACACACACACACACACACACACACACACACACACACACACACACACACACACACACACACACACACACACACACACACACACACACACACACACACACACAAACACAGTCTGGCTGACTGGCCTGTCTGGTCATTGTAGCAGTTCTTCACAGGAGGACAACAATGTCTGAGACTTGAACAGAGACATACACACGTCAATGCAGACAGGAATAAAACAAAAAATACCCACTCAAATAAGTATAAATACCGCCTCCCGCGCCATCGAACCGTTAGCTTTTCGGTGGCGTAGCTGGCTAAAGCGGTGTTTATGTAAGGCTGTCATGTGCGTTAGCAAGTCAGAGGACCCAAGATCAAACCCAGCATAGGAGAGTGAGTGTGGAAGTGATATTACGAGTGAGTAGATGCATCTATATCATCATAATTCATGCCTAGAAATCTGGTGTTTCTGGAAGTCTGGTTCTCAAACACCTGACCCCAGCCTAGATTCACCATCTGAGGGGAAGACATTTTGTAGATGAAGATCAGTCTCTTTCTCAGTTACACACACTCACGCACGACCTCTCTCTCTCCCCCGCACACACACACACACACTCGCTCTTTCTCTTCTCTCTATTCCTCTCTCTCTCTCCCTCACACACACACACACAGACACGCACACACACACACACACACACACACACACACACACACACACACACACACAGTTACCTCATACACACAAGACTCGCCAAAACTGCCATCGACCTAAAATCCTTTACTCCCTAGTTTAGTCCCTTAACTCCCCTAGTCCGCACATAAATCAACCTTTACTCCAACACACACACACACACACACACACACACACACAGAGACACTCACGCACGCAACCACACACACACACGCACACACAGCTAAGAGTCTCTCAGAATGTCTTATTTAAAGATAATCCTTGGGCTCCGTATCATTGTTCCCACTTCACTGCCATATAAATGTGCTCTGCGCTGAGCAGAGTTAGACTACAGGTTGTCCAGCAGACAGAACAGACTGGACCGTCTGTAGGGATGAGTCCAGGTGATCCAACCGTCTGTCTTTTTACATTCAATTTGGGAAGAGACTCCTGTCCTCCCTCCTCGAAACACAGCGATCTGATCATAATGTGTGTCTGAATGCAACTGTTTTTCCTGCATAAATCTCTCCATGAAAACCTGGAGCAGAGGAGCCATGGGCTGCTGCCTCGTACACAGGACTGAGCTCATTTGGGCTGCGGTAGTTTGGGTATGTTTCATCAACGTTATGCACAAGGACTTGACGTAAGACGGAGAGAGAAAATACTGCTCGTTCTGGACTGGCATCATCTCTAAACCCCGTTCAGAAGAACATCATGTTCAGCCTCCATGTCTTAGATGAACCAGCCGGTCTCAGCTGCTGGATGCGCCAACACTGTGCTCCTCGGAGAAGGACGAGCAGGAGGAGGTGGAGGAGAAGGAGTTGAAGGAGCAGGAGGATGAAGAAAAGGAGGTGGAGAAGGAGGTAGAAAAGTAGGAGCTGTAGGAGGAGCAAAATTACCCGTTGTGGGAGGAGGTGATGGGCCTAATATCTCGAGCTGCTGCCTCCTCGTAACTCCCCGGACCATAAAACCACAGAAGACAAGTCTTCTGACATAAACCCTCCATCATCCTGACCAGAGAACACATGCTGACCTGCAATTGAGCAGAGTATTGTCAAAACTGTGAGTCAGAGATGGTGGATGTCCATGAGTCGGTCGGTTGGAGCTGATTGGTGGTCCAGGTGGTTTGAATCCCTCCTCCCCAGGCTGGGCCTACTGTACAGTACTGTAGTCAGTAAGCAAGCCTGTGAGCTAGCCTGTGAGCTAGCCTGTGTGGTAGTCAGCAAGCCGGTGAGCTAGACTGTTTGCTAGCCAGTGAGCTAGCCTGTGAGCTAGACTGTGAACAAATTATCGTGAGAGATTCCACACAAAGCTGTTCACTTTCAAGATATTACTGAATGACTCCGAATGAAGGAATGAGAAGGCAACTGATTTCTAAATCATCTTCACACAAATTCTGTTTCATTCAGAGGCTGAAGATAAAGAGTTCAAGTTGACTTCCTCTGGGTGGAATGTTCTAAGAGGTCTACATCCCAGGCAGACATTTAAGAGGGTAATAATGACACTGGCCCCACACTCCCTATGTCCTGTTGGGTATCTGATAAACAAAGCCACTGCCTGAGAACGGGAGCTGGGGATGTCATGTAAACATGGGTTTATCTGAGGGCCTCAGCCTCCCTCTGGCTGAGGTACTCTGGTACATCTACAGCTACCAGTATGGGAATCGGAGGACAGGGTTGCAGTGAGCACAGCTGTGTGTGTGTGTGTGTGTGTGTGTGTGTGTGCTCAGCCTATAGTTGGTAGTGGAGGGGAGATGCTGGGAGATGTCTTACTTACAGTTTACAGGACTGTTGGCTGATATCTGGATGTATGTACAGTCCCCTCCCCTCTCTGTATACAGTACAACTCTACACAACTATAAACAACACTACAGAACTCTATACAACTCTACACAACTCACTACACAGCTCTACATAAATTCACAACTCTATAAACTCTATACAACTAACCTCCTCTTTGTATACAACTCTACACAAATATATAACACTACACAACACTACACGACTACACAACTCACCGCCTCACTCTGTATACTGTACAACTCCACACAACTCGAAACTATACAGAACTCTATAAACTCTACTGAACTCTACACAATTCTACGTAACTCTGCATAACTGTACAACTTTTTACAGCTCTACACAGCTCCACACAATTCTGTAAAACTGTACAACTTCATACAACTCTACACAGCTCAACACAACTGTAAAACTACAACTCAACAGAGTTGAGATGCATAGATCACACTACATGAGTAGTGTAGTACAGAGTATAGTGTAATACAGATCACACTAGATGAGTATAGTGTAGTACTGCGACCACACTAGATGATTATAGTTTGTAGTATTGAAGAGTATAGTAAAATATCAGGGCATTACCACCTGCGTCTCCGGATGATGTCTACTGGGCGGTTGACTGCGTGGGGCGAGTCAGAGGTGCGCCTGTTACCAACTTTAAAGGGCCGCTGAGCAGAGATGTAGAATCCACAGTTTGTTGCCACATTCATTCCTGCCCCCCCTTTCTCTCTCTCTCGCTTCTGTTCTGGTCTGTCTGTTCGTTCCCCTTCTCCTCCCAAGCGGCTTCTGTCTCTCCCTCTCTCTTTCTCTCTGTCTGTCTCTCCGTGTATCCAGTTCTTCAGAGGTATCATCCCCTCCCGCGGAAAAGAACAGCTCCGACTTTTGGCTCCAAACACGGCAGCAGCTACATCTAAACACCTCGCGTCAGGTCTGCGTTATCCTTTAAGCTGTTTTTCTTCATCTCCTGATTCTATACATGTGAAGAGACGGGAGCAAAGCCCGTCTGTGGATAGTTGAAGTCTGCTGAGGAATCTCTCTTTCTGTCTGCCCATTCCTCTACTCGTCTGAGTTACAGGACTCAGTCCCCATGTGGCTCCTTCTTACTGACTCTCTCACTTCTCTCCTCCACTCCTCTTCTCCACCTGCTGGTTGCCTCCCCTTGCTGTTGGTCTTCCAACCCCAAAACAGGCTTCCTCTCCTGGGCACACAGATGAGGAGGCAGGGGCTCCGGCTCCACAATTAGTCTGCCACTCTGACTCTGAGCTGCGCTGCAAGTGTGTTAGAGAGAGAGAGAGAGAGAGAGAGAGAGAGAGAGAGAGAGAGAGAGAGAGAGAGAGAGAGAGAGAGAGAGAGAGAGAGAGAGAGAGAGAGAGAGTGTGTATATGTGAGTGTGTGTGGGTATGGGTGTGTGGGTGGGTGAGAGAGATAGTGTGCGTGTCTACAGTATGTGTGTGCGTATGTGTGTGATGTAGAGTGTATGTGTGTGCGTGTGTGTGTGTGCGCGAGAGTGCATGCTAGATAGGGAGCAGGTTTTATCATGAGTTCAGAGCTGAGAAAGGAGGCATGTCCATAGGTCCCGCCCCCTCGGAGAGCCCGACACATTTAACCCCTTCCTGCTTTTGCTGAGATGTTAACCCTTTGCTGACCCTGCCCCTCTCTGACACACTTTAAGGAAAGGTCATTCCCTCTGACCTATTGGGTCAGGGACGGGGCCAGCATCTGGTCCAGATAACGTTAGACGACAACATTCCTCCAGACTCTCCCCCGTCTCGTCTCTCCCCCCTCTATACTCATCCCCTGGGGAACACTAAGGTTAGTCTCTCCAGATGTAGAGGAGGGGTCGGGAAAGGAGGGGTGAGGAAGGAGGGAGGAAGAGGAGGGGAAGGCGAAGAGGAGGAGAGGAGGAGAGGGAGGAGGAAAAGCAGAGGAAGGAGAGGAAGAGGAGGAGAGGAGGGGGGGTGGAGGGAGAATGGAGGGAGGAAGAGGAGATGAACAGAACAGGTAGCAATCAATGATTGGATATCAAGTACCTCCCGCAGCACAGGACCTGACACACACACAGACACAGACACAGACACAGACACAGACACAGACACAGACACAGACACAGACACAGACACACACACACACACACACACACACACACACACACATACACACACACACACACACACACACACACACACACACACACACAGATCAGAGATGGCCAGGGGGGCTGTATAACATGAAGCTGACTACCCTAGATGGTTCTGGAGTGTGCTAGACAGTTGTGGAGTCTGCTACGCGGTTATGGACTTCCCGAGACAGTTCTGGATTGCGTAGGTCTGTTGTCTGCGCAGTGTGTCAAGATAAATGTATCAAAGATGCACTGAGTAAACCAGGATTTTTATTTATTTATTTTTTTTAAGTTGAAAGGATGTCCTAAATAACCAAACATTTTAGAAATAATCTGATTCTCCTCCGTGTTCCTACCAGGTTAATATGAAGGCTAGAGCAGCTCACACCAGGAGACAGCTGACAACTAAAGATACTGTCAAACAGCAGCCTGGTCACCTGACCCTGCTCTCTGTGGCCTTGACAACCTTCAAGCTGACAGCTGACATGTCTGTGACATCACACAGAAACCAGCGCAGCCGTGGGTAGCAGGGGTGTCTGTCCTGGTCTGTCCTGGTCTGTCCTGGTCTGTTCTGGTCTGCTCTGGTCTGCCCTGGTCTGTCCTGGTCTGTCCTGGTCTGTCCTGGTCTGTCTTGGTCTGTCCTGGTCTGCTCTGGTCTGCCCTGGTCTGTCCTGGTCTGCCCTGGTCTGTCCTGGTCTGTCTTGGTCTGTCCTGGTCTGCTCTGGTCTGCCCTGGTCTGTCCTGGTCTGTCCTGGTCTGTCTTGGTCTGTCCTGGTCTGTCCTGGTCTGTCTTGGTCTGTCCTGGTCTGTCCTGGTCTGTCTTGGTCTGCCCTGGTCTGTCCTGGTCTGTCCTGGTCTGTCCTGGTCTGTCTTGGTCTGTCCTGGTCTGTCCTGGTCTGTCTTGGTCTGCCCTGGTCTGTCCTGGTCTGTCCTGGTCTGTCCTGGTCTGTCCTGGTCTGTCCTGGTCTGCCCTGGTCTGCTCTGGTCTGTCCTGGTCTGCCCTGGTCTGTCCTGGTCTGTCCTGGTCTGTCCTGGGGCCGAGGCTACAGGACTCAGGAAACATACTGAGACATAGTATCTTCTCACAGAGCACATACACAGGGCTTGCCCGACCGTACAAACAAAGTAAACATTTGTTTAAGGCCCCGTCTGGTCAGTTTAAGCCCCCCTCCCTCTCCCCGCACCACCACCACCTAAAATATATATTTTTAAATGTGCCAATCAATAATAAACAGTACCCACAACCATAACAATGAAATGTAGTATGTGTTGTCATATATTTTTCTAAAATTCTTAAACCTAATTTTGGAGCTACTGTAGGAAGAAGGATTTTAAATTGTGACATACTGTAGCTACACCAAATGTATTGTTTCCATGGTGTTTTGGCTATTAATAAATAGTGTTGTTAATAGTATGATAACACACAGAAAGCTACCACTGCTGCAATGCTATCTCATATTGTCTAGCATTCCCCTTTATTATTTATTATTATTTATTATTCCCCCTGGCGTTATGTCTTACTATGTCTTAATATTGCTGCAGTATACTTTTCATTCTTTAAAAGTCACCAGAATGCAGGAAACAACAGTCTCAGAATGTTTTTCTAGGGGAGGACCCCCAGACCCCCAGACCTCCAGACCCCTGCTTTTGTTTAGCAATCCTCACGATGGTTGAGGTCTCATGGGCAAGTATGCAAATAACCCCCAACATGGTTTACAACCAAAACATAGGGCCCCATATAGCCTTTTTGTTTAGGGCCCCCAAAAACCTTGGGCCGGCCCTGCACACACACACACACACACACCCTTCCCCGTCCTGCGTCAGAGAGCTGCAGGCAGCAGGAAGTGTGAGGAGAGTGATAGGGTCTGGTCAGCGCTCTCCTCAGCTTGTAGAACGCTGCTCTGGGCCAATCAGCAGTGGAGCAGGTGAGAGGAGGATGGGGCCACACAGTGTGTCTGTGGGTTTGTTCTTTGTACACTCTAAGAAAGGGCTCTTCTATTTTTACAAACCATTTAACAATAGAAGAACCCTCTCAAAGGTTTCCATATAAAACCCTTTTCAGGTCAGAAAGAACCATGTAGCATTTTACTGAGCTGAAAGGGGTTCTGTTTTGGAAACTTTAGGGTTCTACATGGAACCTTTTCTCAGAAGTTTCTTTTTTTCTCAGCACTGTAACTTTTATTCCTTTATTTTATTTTTCCTGCATTTTGTTTTAATGTCCTTTTTTACATTTTGTTTTATATGACCTTTTATGTGTTTCTTGCACTTTGTCTTGATGCTTTTAATGTTTCATGTGAAGCACTTTGTTGCTGAAATGGGCTATACAAATAAACTTGCCTTTCCTTTCCTTCTTTTTGTTATATCGTACCCTTTTAGAGTGTAGTCAAGTGTAGTTCACCATGGTAACAACACCATGCCTGTTTAGCCTGTGTCCTCAGGAGTGAAGACAAACCAAATTCCATCAGGATGGTGAGCCAACCTGCTGGACCATCTGCACGTCAACCTTGGCCTGCACAAAGGTCACTGTAGTAGCCATCTGTAGATTTCCAGGGGGATCTCACGCACACACACACCCACACTCACACACACACACCCACACACACACGCACACATGCATGTAACTCTATCTGGGTATGACCAGGCTCTGGCATACATAGTCCCAGTATATACGTCACAGTATCATACCTGGAGCAGAGCCAGCAGGGCTCACTGTCTGACCGTACGAGGAAGAGAGGGAGGTGGAGAGAGGGAGGGGGAGAGAGACGGAGAGAGAGAGAGACAGAGAGAGAGAGAAAGGAGATCGAGAGAAGGAGCGGAGAAAGACAGAGAAAGGGAGAGAGAGAAAGACATTACATTACAGTCATTTAGCTGACGCTTTTATCGAAATTGCATTTAACATAGTAAAAGCCAATGTACTGCTACTTGCCAGAACTCACAAGTGCATCTCTTTTCTAAAACAAGTGACTACATGTAAGAGCATAATAGTGCTGAAGGCAAAGAGCAAGAATAGAAAACAAAAAATACAATAGTTGCTGAAGAGGGAAGATTATGGTAGAACTTGAAGAGATGAGAAGTTTTGAGCCTGCGGCGAAAGATGGGCAGTGACGCTGCTGTCCTGACGTCAGTGGGCAATTCATTCCATCACTGCAAGGCCAGGACAGAGAAGAGCCGTGACCGTGTTGATCAACTGCAGGGGCCTCAGAGTGATGGGGCAACCAGTCGCCCCAAGGTAGCAGTGTAGTGGGGGTAAGGGTTAGGTGGGGGTGTAAGGTTTGACTATGGCCTGGAGGTAGGAAGGAGCTGTTCCTTTCATTGCCCTGTAGGCTAGTACCAGTTAGGATAGAGACAAGGACAGAGAGAGAGATAAAGGAGAGAAAGACAGAGAGATAAGAGAGAGACAAAGAGAGAGTGTGAAGAAAAGAAAGTCTGTATATTTGTAAGACTGTGAAAGTGTGTGTTCAGATCATCCAGCAATGCTCTCCCAGCCCCTGGCAGGCCCAACCTGTGTCTGTACTGCGATGCTAATCCACTGCTGCCCTCTAGTGGGGAACTAACGACAGCACCTCATTGATCTCCACTACATCTCTAACTTCACACTCCAACCTCCTATCGGAGCCAGAGTGTCTATTGTGCAGTATCTCATCCATCATGTGACAGATCTCCGCGGGTCTCCAGCTCGGATCTGCTGCGTGTACCAGAACCGCGAGAGCAGCTGTCAGTTCAGGAAGTCGAGGCTGGGTGGTCGAGTCTGGGAGAAGCAAACAGCCCTGTAAACACCATGACCGATGTAAAAGTGTGTGTGTGTGTGTGTGTGTGTGTGTGTGTGTGTGTGTGTGTGTGTGTGTGTGTGTGTGTGTGTGTGTGTGTGTGTGTGTGTGTGTGTGTGTGTGTGTTGATGCCGGGCTGGGACTGTTGGTGTTGGCCTCAGCACAGCAGTGCCCCAGTGCAGATCGAAGGTGCTTTGGGAGTGATTGGGGAAATCAACCATGCAGAGGATATGGAGCAATGACGCACACAGACCCATAGCAAAGACCCAGTGTAAGCTAGCTAGCACTGCAGGAGTCCTGTGATTGTGTTACATCACTTGACACTTTCTTTCTCTCTCTTTTGCGTTTGCTTTCGTTCTTACTCTGCCCCCCCTTTTTCCATCCTCCACCCCTCTCTCTCTCTCCCCTTCTGTCTCTCTGTCTATAATAGCGTTAGAATGACAGAGGTTCGGGAGGAGAAAGACACCACCACAACTCTGTCATCAACAAATCTGATACACATGGGGCCTCATTTATTATTGAGGTACGCCTTTTTTTACACCTGAATTTACACCCTTTTTGATAAATGAGGCCCCTGGTCACTGATACCCTACTCTGCCAATCAACTCAACCTGGCGCACCAGTGCAGCTTCCTGTCTATTATCCACAGTAGACATCTATCGACCTGTTCTCTCTCGTGTCTTTTAAGTGTATCGACGCATCCCAATTCTTTCCTTTTGCTCGTTTCGATTTCGTTTGCTGCTCCTATTCGCCGTAGTCTATACTCAGCCGACCAGTTTGTTTTGCTGACCCTTTTCGCTGTGTAACCTTATAGTTGAAAGGGTTGTTGCTGCTTTCATTTGCTGTGCTTTGACAATTTAGTTTCGCTGCTCCTCTTTCGCTGTGCTTTAAGATTCAAGATCTGTTTATTAGTCACGTATAGGCTATAGTTCACACATACAAGGGATTTGTCTAGGGTGCAGACGACATAGGACAGGGACAGGACAGGACAGTGCAAAGACATGCCAGTGCAAAACAGTAGGCTACAAAAACAGTGCAAATACAAAAAACGGCGCTGAATGGTTTGTTTCCCGCATTCTTCTCCGTGTTCTGAGAACCTGTTCGCTCGTTTTTTCGCTTTGCTTGACTGAACATTTGCTTTGCTGCTTGCTGGTCGCTGCGCGGCCGCGTCCTGCCTCCCGCGTCCTGGCTCCAGTCTCCAGTCCACCGCCTGTGCGACCATGGACTTCTGGACCTCTCCCCGTCTGACGACGACGCTTTCCCGGCTTGCCAACTGCTTCCCTCCCGCCACTGATTCACCCTGCTCGGCCACTCCCGGCCTCCCAGGTCCCCTGCGATGGCCCACGTCCTGGAAGAGGACCGGGCAGTGGGGCCACAGCAGTGCCCCAGTGCAGATCGATAGTGGAAGAATCTCTAGCCCCATATTCAAACCATTGCACCAGTGTTAACAGTCAGAAGGTCTGACTGTTATCAGACCTTTAAAAAGCCAAAAATATTTTTATCCAGACAGACTTTGTTAGGTATGGCATTTGTGGCATTTCTCTTATTTGTGCCTTTCTTTTCTTTTTTTAATTTAAATCTGCTGCAGTTGTGATTTTAATTTCTTAAGTTTTGCTGTTTGTTGTTTTATACTGTCTCAGGGCACCATCCAAAATGAGGGAGGGTTATTTTAGGGTCTCTGGGACACTTGGCGCTGGAGTCCTGTGATTGTTTTACCTCACTTGACTATCTGTCACCCTCTCTTTCTGAACGCTGGCCAAGCTTGAGGGTCAAGGACAATGCCTCCCACCCTCTTCATGAGACTGGTGGTCAGGCAGAGGAGCACCTCGCTCCAGCGGAAAACCGATTCCCAGCCTCAGCCCCTGCCCCTGCCCCATCCTCAGTCCCATGCTCAGCACTGGCCCTGGCCTTAGCCTCAGTCCCAGACCTAGCATGGGGGGGGTTGGGGGTCTACTTTACTTTATATCATCATGGACAAAGCCTCCTACCCTCTTCACGACACCAGAGGAGTACCTTCAGCTGCAGACTGCTCCTGCCACGGTTCTCTAGGGAGAGCCTCCGTAGGTCCTTCCCACCTGCTTCCACCAGACTCCTCAAGGCCTCGCCGACTGGCGGGATGCCATGGACCTGAGCCAGCTTGGAGATTGTCTTGGTGCTCAGACGTTGCTTGGACATGACAGTTAACGTTGTCCTGATATGTTTTGAACTGACAGAGGCCATCCAGAGATGGCAGAATAACGCGTCTACCTTCTGCTGAGCTGCATGAGCACACACACGTCTGAACTCCTGCCGCATCATCATCGCGAGTATCCTGAAGCCTAACTCCTTTTTTTTTTACCATGTTTTATTTATGAATATTTAATGTACAGCTACTGTAACGTGAAGGAATTTCCCTACGGGGGATTATTAAAAGTATTTGTCTTTGCCTTACTATTTTTACCGTGCGTTTGTATGTATTTTGTACAGCTGCAATGAAGGAGTTTCCCCTTGGGAAAATTTGTCTTTAGCTTTTGTTTTTGTTCTTACTGTGCCCCCTCTCATATCTCATCCCTCCATCCCCCACTCCCTTTCTGTTTCTCTGTCTCTCTCTTTGTCTTTATTACTGACTATAGTGAGTGTCTGATTCCAGTCTCCCCTTCTAAAGTACATTATCAAAAGACAGTTTAGCCTGTTCATCCCTGCTCTGATAAACCATGGTGGGGAGTGTGTCTGGATGTGTTGGAGTGTGTTGAAGTGGGTACTGTATATGTAGGAGTGTGTCTGGGTGTGTTGGAGTGTGTACTGTGTATGTAGGAGTGTGTCTGGATGTGTTGGAGTGTGTACTGTGTATGTAGGAGTGTGTCTGGATGTGTTGGAGTGTGTACTGTGTATGTAGGAGTGTGTCGGGGTGTGTTGGAGTGTGTACTGTGTATGTAGGAGTGTGTCTGGATGTGTTGGAGTGTGTACTGTGTATGTAGGAGTGTGTGTCTCAGCCCTGACGCCAGCGTCAGTGAGGGTAGATGAATGGTGTCAGGGCACCGTTGGAATGGTTAGAACAGCACTGGCTCTTTGGACGCTCTGTTGTCATTCAAACACATCTGGATTGTAAAAGGCTGCTTTGTCCTCATCAGTGGTGTGTGTGTTGAGGGGTTGTAGTAATTGTGAATTTCTTGTTCTTGCACTATGTTCATTTTTGTCATGCACCAACAGACCAAGGCAAGTTCCTCATAGGTGCAAGCCTTCTTGGCTAAAATAAACAAGAAAGCAGTTGAACCACAGTGGTAGCGTAAATCTGTACTGTATATCAACCGGTCTTCTCTTCCTCAGGACCAGCTGTGAAGTGGAGGAGGAGAAGGAGGAGGAGGAGGAGGATCATGTGACAAACCTGGGGGGATGGGGGGTGATACAGAAGGCGTTGCTGAGCTGAAGGCCTTCACCCTAGACTGTAGAGTTACTATACGAGTCAGTCTCTAAATGCTTCGAAAGTCTGGCAGTGCGAGACCACCTAGAGACTGAAGTAGAAAGGCTTCTGGGAATACCTGGTGGAGGATGTTCCTGATCTGAGGCACAGGGTGAATATTATACTGATATCAGATATAAGCTAGAAGAAGTCTTTGTCACACAGAACACACGCATGCAATGGGTGACACAGGAACACACTCACGCACACACACACACACACAAACACACACACACACACACACACTAGCCGGATGTCAGATTATCTGATTATAGATATAGACTAGATTATTAGTCTAGACCACCACCATCAAGGGAAGTGACTGAAGGGTCAAAACAACCGCCTGCAGCCCAGTCAAATAAGAGATGAGATGCTACCAGGAGAAGGACATCGTTACAGGACTTAAGACCTCATTTCCAGTGTTTCCTGCTTAGGTCACCTTGGCAACAAAGGAGTGTCCCACAAGAAGAGCCTGAAGATGACTCCACCCACCCTCAGATATAACCAAATCTGGTCTGAGGAGAACCAGGGTAGACTGCGAGTAAGCATGGACAATACTGACTAGGGTTACAAAACATCCACCCTGGACCTGGAGGCATGCGCGCAATCTGTCATCAACCACGCCAGGGACCTCATTAACAGCTGCATCCCACCAGGACATCCAAGGTGTTCCCCAACCAGAAACCCTGGATGAACAAAGACATCAGGACAACAAATGAAGGGGAGGATGACTGCTCACCAATCGGGCGACACAGACCTCTACAAGTGCAGCAGATACTCCCTGGAGAAGGCCATCAGAGAGGCCAAAAAGAACCACAGGGACAGACTGGAAAACCCGAACAGTTGCACGGACACCGGGAGCATGTGGTGGAGCCTACAGTCCCTCACCAACTACAAAGTGAAGCCAGCAGACATTGCAGCAGCTGACGAAGAGCTCGCAGGCAAGCTCAACGCCTTCTATATGAGGTTCAATGTACTTAACATTAGCCTACCAGCCATGGACCACAGGGAACCTGAACACACGGTCCTACAGCTATCTGAGGCGGAGGTGTGTGAGTCCTTCAGGAAGGTGGACTTCCTTCAGGAAGTATACAGTGTTTACTATTTTAGGGAACTTTTCACAGACGTGTCTTGATTGGAAAACTTTCCTACACTGCAATGGTAAAATTAAACTGTCTTTGGCAACTGAGAGGCAGTTTTCAGATTATGAATAATTTCACAACATTGTGGCATGTGTGTGTGTGTCTGTGTGTGTGCGTGTGTGTTCCATGTCAGCTCATGGCGTGTCTAATCGTGGTGACTATGCTTGGCAGTAGCCCCGCCCCCAAAGTGGCACATCAATACACACAGCCTGTCCCATCGACCCCCTCTGGCCTCGGGCTGGCCTGGTCCGCGCACACACACACACACACACACACACACACACACACACACACACACACACACACACACACACACACACACACACACACACACACACAGCTCCACAAAACAACAAAGGATACAAGCCACATCACAAGGTCACAAACTTATCAACATCAGGATTTGTCACAAATTTTTTTTTTCCACTGGAATAGTACAACATCACATATAGACTTGAACTTCCTGATGTTAACCATCCACTATGCATTCCTCTCTCAGCTCTATCCATACCCGCACAGCACAGTACCGAACATCATGCACGGCTGTCGGCTGACCCTCTAATTCAAATCAAACGTTCCCTCATATCACCAACAGGCACATTGTGGTCACTAACCTTGTAGGTTAATGCCCCCTCAGCAGTGCTACCTACCCGATGCAGGAGTGTCTCCTCGGGGAGAACTTCCCCTTCCTGGGGAAGTTCATCATCGTGGCGGATAACTACTCCGAGATGCTAGCACTCAGAGCGTCGGCAAGCTGGCCCAGCCAGCGCTAGCAGGGGCCTCCAGATGTCAGGGCAGGACAGAGCAGCATGTTCTTAGCAGTATCCTGCAGGTCGGAAGCGTAGATTCTGAGGCAGCTGAGTTCTCCCTGTCCTCTCTACTGCCCTCCCAGCCTCCACTAGGCTGGCACACGCCCCCCCTGAGCCCTGGAGGACACGACCACAGGACCAGACCGCTGGGTTCCCCTGCCTTGATGAGGTAACCGGTACTACTGTAGCGCTGCCGTGTCCTAGTTGGCAGTTCCAGGGATTGAAACGACTGAGACGGTTTAATGAAGTCCTTCAATCCAGCAGCAGAGAGAAAAATTCAGGAGCGAGCAGCTACCGTAGCAGAGTGCATCTTGGGTAAGGATACGTCCACGAGCTGGCTTCACCGGGCAGTGGACTTTACCGGATTCCATAGAGCCCAGCTAAAAAAATGTCAAGCTGGAATGAAGAACTGATTAGTGCTGATGAGACACTGTAAGGACACGTGATGACAAGAATTCCAGTGTGCCTGTATCTGTACTTACACATGGCAAATAAACATTCTATTCTATTCTAAAAAGGCGCAAAGTGATTGAGCCGGTCGGGACCCCATCCCAGCTTACTGACAGAGCGTCGAGCTAAATCAAGCCAAACCAAACCGGCCCTGCGATCGCGTGTCAGGAAGCAGAGCCGGGGTAAACTCACTGCTCTCCGCCGCGCGGCCAAGACCAACTCCTCCTCAGGGTGCTTCCTCCCCTCATTCCTAAATAGGAAACAACCAAGCTGAGGTCTTCCAGGTGACCAGAGTGATGAAACTAAAAACTCCTCCAAATAGGGTCCAGACTCTGTCCCTGTCTGCTGCAAACCCAGAACCTGACACGGCGCTTGCCTGGCTTCCCAGAAAATCCTTCACACTCTGTCAGACCGAAAGACTGGAAAAGTAAAGTCGTCCGCAGTGGAAACAAGAGGGAAAGATGGAAGGATGACGGAGGAAAAAAGAGGATTGTTTTAATCCCACGAGTTGGCCCCAGTGGTGTGTAGCCCCCTCAGCGGGCCAAAATTGACCATCCTTTTCCTCTTCTCTCCTCCTCTCTTCTCTCCAGGGAGTGATGGGACTAAACCCTGGCCTGGAACAACAAACAACACTGTGTTCCCAGAGGGAGAAAGAGAGAGAGAGAGAGGGGGGGGGGGTGGGAGAGAACGAGTGAGAGCAGAAAGAGAGGGAGGGAGGGAGAGAGAGAGAGAGAGAGAGAGA
>NC_140245.1:5588798-5628798 GCF_949987555.1 Borostomias antarcticus
TTCCTCTCTCCGTCCGTCTCTTCTCGCAAATAAACTTTAACCCCGCGCGGCCCGACTCCTCCCCGGGTCAGGGCCGGCCCTGCGTGCGGCGTGACGTCTGATCCTTCCAGGGCGGCGCTCTGCCGTTCACATGCTCCAGTGTAGCAGGAACAACAGTCACATGAAGGCCCCGGACTATAAAAAGCCACAGCAGATAGAAGTTTTTAAGAGCATAGGCTGTGTCACGATGGCTCTCTATCTGTGTGTGGAGAGGCTGGGGGAGAAAGGCTGGGGTCGGGGCTGGAGGCTGGGATTGGGGGCTGGGGGAGACAGGTCGGTGCCGAGGCGTGGGTGGAGATTGGGCTTTGCTCCCCTGCAGCACTTCTGTTTATCTGTATAGAAGGGGAAAGGTTCTCCTGCGATCTTACGACTGGCAGCTGAGTGCGGCGCATCCCAGAATACCTCCCGCCTGGGACCATGTGACGCAGCAGTGTGAACCTATGACTCGGAGCCGGCGGAGAGTGAACCTATGGCAGGCAGATGGTGGAGAGTGATTCTATTGTAGCTCCAACAGCCAGTGGACAGTGAACCTATGGCCAACGGCTAGTGAATAGGCCTCTAGGCTTATTCTCACGACAACCTTGAAACAAACAGGGTTCCAGTGAGGTTCTTCAGAGGGTTCTCCTGTAGGGACAGCTGACATTTATGGTTCCAGGTAACATCTGGTGTAAGCCTTCCTAGCTCAGCAACAAAAAACACACAGAACTCATATTCACTGTGGGAACAGAGGAAAAGGAGATACTGGACCCTTTAAAAGGCATTAAGACCAACCCCACCTGTTAGACTGATGCTAAACCCCCAGAGATCCTGGCCATATACAGTATGAATCCTCTGTTCCTTCCTGAGCTGTTACCCTCCGAATAACAGAGAGACTTCAAAGCGATTTCCAGCAGGTCACTGAAGAACACTGGCTCCATTTCAACCAGAGCCCCAAGTGAAATCCAGGCACTTTAGTTGCTTTCAGCTCTGCAGTTTGAAAAGAAGCCAGGATCATGATGATGCAGATCAGTGAACCCAAGATCCAGCGGAATAAAGGTTACTTTGAGGAGGACTGTAGATTTTGGCATACAGTTTATTCCCTCAAAAAGTTATGTCTGTGCAGTGCCGTACAGTACTACTAGTCTCCTGTTCACAACACAACTTGAGACGTTACAACTCAACACGACTCAACGCTGGTTAATGTCTTTGCTAAAAACAGTGTTCCTTTAATAAATAACAGCAGGAAATGAAGACTAATAACACTGGCCTGTCTTCATTCCAGCCTCTCCTCCAGTAGCATCTAATGATCCAATCAGAAGAAAGAACACACACACACACACACAAACACACACACACACACACACACACACACACACACACACACACACGTGCACATGTAAACAAGTTAAATTGGTTAAACTCACTTCTCAGTATAAATACTGCTCCCCGTGCCACTGAATCACTAGCCACTCAATGGCATACTGTAGCTGGCTAATTGTTTATGCAAGGTTGTCATGTGCGTTGGCAAGTCAGAGGACCCGTGATCGAACCCAGAGTGGGCGTGGAAGTCATACTGATGAGCAACACAGTGAAACCTGTGACACACATACACACACACACACACACACACACACACACACACACACACACACACACACACACACACACACACAGAGATACAGAGTAGATAGAGCTCTGGGTGAGTGATCTCAGGTGCTAGGGTATAGTACAGGTGACATACAGTAAGGTGTAGTTCTACTGTACGATGTGCAGTTCTAGTCAACAATGTGTTCTTCTCTATGATGTGCAGTTCTACTCAACAATGTGTTCTTCTCTACGATGTGCAGTTCTACTCAACAATGTGTTCTTTTCTACGATGTGCAGTTCTACTCAACAATGTGTTCTTCTCTACGATGTGCAGTTCTACTCAACAATGTGTTCTACTCTAAGATGTGAAGTCCTGAAGTCAGAAGTCAGAGCAGAAGCGCAGGATGATGATCAGAGGAGGAGGTGAGGGAGGACGGAGAGGCAGGCGTCTCCAGGGATGAGCTCCAGGGATGAGGTCGGCTGACTTCAGCCATGTCTGATTCAGGTTCAGACTCAGATCTTTATTTGTACCAGGCAGACGTACAGTACAGTGTACAATCACAGTGAAATGTTGCTGCGAGCTTTGTGATGTGCTCAAAAGTGACAGATAATTAAAATAAACAATTTACCAAAACAATTTACCCCAAAAATACAATCTATACAATATAAAGCTAAAGATAAGCTACCGGTGTTGATGTGTTATGTACATGTTATAAATATATATATAACTAAATAAATAACCCAAGGAGGGGGGCCTGGGTGTGTTATGTACCTGCTATACAGTAGCTATAGATAAATAAATAACCCAGGGAGGAGGTTCCACCCCTACATATTCCAGAGGGAAGTAAAAAAACAGTTTCACCCGGGGGCAAGAAAAGTGAGCTGTAAAAATTCTTCTCTGACCTCTCTCAACAAGACTATCGAGCAAGCTCCTGGAAAATGTTTGTCTATTGGCTAAGAACATATACAGAGCAGTAAACATGGGCTAAATACTTCATAAGAGAGACATGGCTAACAGTAGAGTGCACAAGTAGTTACAGAGATGTTACCAACATGGTAGGCCATTATGTGTTAGCTATCCCTGTAGTCTCTAATATGATATTTAAGTGAATCATATAACAAAGCACAGTAAGCACTTAGCGGGACAGGCTCATAGATAATCCCACAAAGCAGAGGTGGGGAGACAGAAAGCAGAGAGCCAAGGGTAAAAAGGGGAGGGGTTGGCTGGATTGGGACAGCTGATGACAGAGTGGGAAGGAGCTAGTCATGAGGAGGTAGGGGACCTTTCCAGGAGCCATTTGGAGGACCTTGGCCAAAGACGGGGAGGGGGGTTCTCTGGGACCTGCTACAGGGAGGCCTGCAGGAGACAGGGGGGTGACCTGTTTAGAGTATAAGAGGGAGAAACACTAGGGAGGAGGGAGGAAGGCAGGGTTAGTGGCTGTACTGGACATCCACAGCAAATCATAGCTTTCTCCACCTTAATTATCAACCTCAGTGTCAAGTTCGATCCCTCCCTGGCTTTCAACACCTACATCAAACATCTCTGTAAGACATCCTTCTACCACCTTAAAAACATCGCCAAACTCCGTCCCACCTTAACCTTGCCTGATGCAGAGAGGCTTGTCCATGCCTTCGTCTCTTCGAGGCTGGACTACTGCAATGCACTCATTCATTGGGATCCCTGGCAAGAGCCACCAAAAGCTCCAGTACCTCCAGAACAGTGCTGCCAGGATCCTGATGAGTGCAGAAATAAACCCATATCACCCCTGTCCAATCTTCGATCTGGACACAGCCTGCTTCTTCCCACCCCCAGGACTACGCTCTGCCCTATGGGAGATCAGGCCTTCTGCTCAGCTGCCCCCTGCCTTTGGAAAGCCCTCCCTGACAATCTGAAGGCACCACAGACTCTGGGTTCCTAGAACACTGGTCTAAAGACCTACTTTTTTAGAAAAGCTTTTGGTATGTAATGTGTATATATTTATATATTCATTAGTATCTCTGTTTTCTTCATGACTTTGTGATTGTTTCAGTCATTTGAGATTGTTTCACAATTTGAGATTGTGTCACAGGCTTTTAGCCCGTCTCCACCCCCTGAATCAAACATCCACTTAAATTTTCGGAATGCAATTCAGGGTCTGGAAAGGCTCTTGTCCAGAGTGATTTCTCGGTCGGAGTTCCAAACCAGGCCAGCGTCCTTTGAATGAGATGATGGAATTAAACTGAGGACTCCTTCGACAACAGCCATCCTGGAAAACAATGCGATGGGAGCTTGTTCAGACTGAACAATGAAGTGAAACGAAACGGCAATTCAGTCTGTCAGGTTACTCAGCACAAGCACGGTAGTGTTTTTCTTGGCCCTGTTCCCATGGCGGTGCTGCCATAGACATACAGGGACACAAACAGTTGCAAACTCCGGTTCTTGGTGGCTTTTAAAGAAAAATTTACTCATTGATTTAAAACTTTATACTTCAAAGAGTCGTTTTTGACTTTGAGTGATACCCAGAAATGTTTTTGTTTCTTTCCCCAGCCGTTTCATTCCATATGTCTATGGGAAACTCTTTTTGGGCCACATGCCATCACAGCACATTGGAATTCTTGTAATCGCTTGTCTTACAGTATCTTACCAGTGCTAATCACGTCCTCATTCCAGTCCTAGGTAGGCCTACTCAGCTAGATATTATAGGTTCCCAACTGGCAGTTTACTATCTGTCATCTAGCAGTCTAGATCAGTATCATTCTCCACTTCTCCCATCCGGTCATGGATGTCTGTGTCCATGATGTAGCCTACTAAAGACTCAAGAGTAGGCAGTGCAATTAAATAATGTTTAATATACAGTTGTGCATAGTGTTCATTCAATTATTCGGGTGTTGTCAGGTGTTGGTTCAATGAAAAATCATGTTTAGCCCTGTTTTAAAGGACAATGCTGGTTTTTGACAACCTGGACCTTATTTACGACATATTATAAGACGTTTGACTCACCGAGCTCACTTTGGTGTAGTTCGGAGGCATGTAGAAGAAATTTAAAATCCAGCACGAGCCAGTATATCCATGTAATGGCAGTGGTCGGGGCACCGAGAATGCAGTTTCTAAAAATCAATTTTCTACCGCGAAACGGTTGTTTTCATCAATCTGTCTTTATGAATCGCTAGTTGTGCTTACATAGAGCGTGTCATACAGTATTTGACTGTTCTCCCCCCTCCCGAATATTTTTTTTACAATATTCGTACGAATGTACTATTCGGGAAAAAGCTACTTTTTGTGCTCATCCGTATACCGTATTCGTATTCGGGCACAACCCTAGTGGGCACTAGGAATGAGACGGTATTGATTCTTGCATTACTGTACGGTATCTAGTTACACGGTTTACGGTATTTCACGGTATACGGCATTTAACCTCCCCAACACACATAAAAAAACAAGTATTTTACCTTGAAGGAAAACAGCTTTATTGAACATTAGTGTGCGTGCCTGTGCAGTGTGAAATGTAAAGTTTCAGCAGCGCATTATTGTGTAATACCGTAAATGTAATACCGTAAACACAGGGAATGTCACGGTTCTAATACTGTGGACATTTTATACCGCGGTTCACGGTTTTACGGTATATCGTCTCACACGTTAAACTCTCAATTTCAAAGACAAGAAACTCACCGAGGTGTTAGTTGGCGTTCTGACATACTGTAATTCGTCAGATTTTTCACGGTGCCCACCCACATCCATTGTATGACCTAAACGGTGGTAGAACAATTATCAGACTTTCTCAAAAGTGCTAGTTTTGTGTCACGGCACCGCCGCGTCAGCCTCGTCCACCTCCTCAGCCCCCTGACCCCGGCCCGAGCCCCGGTTCTGACGCTGGTCCGCAGCCTGTCCCTGTCTCTCCAGTGCCGGACTCCGTTTTCCCCAGCACCTCCCAGAGCCTGCAGCGGGAACTGCGGGCACGTCTGCGGTCACAAGCCAGACACGCCCCCGATCCACACCTGCCGTGCGTCACCTTGATTGCCTCTCCTCCACACCTCAACGCACCTGGTCCTGATCAGCCAATCAACGCACCTGGTCCTGATCAGCCAATCGCCAGCAGGATAAGAAGCCGGTCCACACAGCCCTCTGTGCCAGATCGTTGACCAACCAACCTAGTGGGTACACGTCTCTAGCTCCCTGCCTCGTCTGTTTTTTGAACCTTGCCTTACCCTGTTCTCCCTGTTTTCCCAGTATCCAGTTCCTGCCTGACCCACGCCTGTACGATTACCCTGCTCCTGCCTGACCCACACCTGTACGATTACCCCGCTCCTGCCTGACCCACGCCTGTACGACAACCCTGCGCCTGCCTGACCCACGCCTGTACGACAACCCCGCTCCTGCCTGACCATCGCCTGTACGACTACCACGCTCCTGCCTGACCATCGCCTGTACGACTACCACGTCCCCGCCTGACCCACGCCTGTCTACAGACCACGTTACTGCCTGCCTCTCCCCGGAATCGCAATAAACGTGCCTACGGGCTTTCACCCCAATCGTGTCTGCTCTTGGGTCCTCCATCAAAACCCTAACATTTTGTCAACTTTTTGATCTGAACCATTGTATATGATCATAGGTAACCTTAAAACAGGTCTAAACATGATTTTCCCTTTACTACCCCTTTAAAGGAAAAGAGGAAGAATTGAAACAGTCTGATTTAGAGTGGCTGGATTGGTGAAGAGTGCCCTCTGGAGGATTTAGTCTCTCCAGGCCTATACTGTCATGGACACAGACCATAAATAACCACTAGATCCAGTCATTGCTCACCCATTCAATCCTATTTAAATCCTGCTATCATAATATAGTGTGAGGCAGGAAGTGGAGTAATTTGGATTGTGGCATCTTGCCAAAATGGGTGGTTGTGGGACTATTTGGCACCAGGATTTCTCTAAGGATCATGGTCAAAATAGCCATAGCTGCTTAGGATCATGGTCTAACAGACTTAATAACAGACACCGTTTTATCCCAAACATGCAGTATTATTTAACCCCACAGACACTGAAGTCAAACTTAAATCACTGTCACAGAGGATCCAATTAGGACAAAGGCCAGTTAAAATACTTCATTTTTATTTCCAATTCATTTATGGAGCTGAGGGATATAATCTCTTTATAAAAACATCAGATTACACTAAATTGAATATGAGCTCATTCATACAACTGCAATAGACTGGAGAACCCACCTCCTGATCTGAAGAGAGAAGTTACAGTACGTAGTGCTAAACTGTATAAGGATAGGTGGCACCGTATAAGGATGCCACTTGGTACAGTACAGTTCATACAAGACTAAAACCCTGAGTGATACTGAGTTAAACACACACAGTGCTCTGGTAGGTTAGCTCAGTGTGCTCTAGTCATCATGGCAGTAGCTCCTGTGCCTCCTGGCCAGAGCTGCTCCACAGGCCTCAGGCTTCTGCCCCTGGAGACACAAAACACAAACTCCAAGGTTTAGACACAGACACAGAGTTCAGAGTCACCGAGAATAGCACTGAGCTACACCTGGAGGACAGAGAGTATTGACAGAATGAAATATCCTGAGGGCTACTGTACCTTGTATAGGCTGCACACCAGACTGAAGAGAGAAGACATGGCCTTGTTCTGGAGGTCTTCTGTGTGCTCCTGCAAACACACAATACACACACACACACCACATGCAATACATAAGAAAAACACAGAAAAATGTGAGCAAATGGCACATAATTTTTGTCTTTGGCAAGTGGCCATGGTATAAGCAGGATAATACACTCCGAGGTGTGCTGTTATCGAAAAATAATGTACTAGCCTCTGCGTCGTGCATTATTTTTTTTGCTAACAGCACACCTCGTTGTGTATTATCCCTTACTTAACATACATCAGCAGAGACAATTTGAAGCAGTAACGGAATGCAATTTATCTATGACAATTCGGAACGTTCAAAGTTGTAAAACTGCCATTTCTACAACGGAGAGTTTGGATACTTGATTCTGATTGGCTAGCAGCCGTGGTAAAATACTCTGGAACCCACGGCTGCGACCACATAACAATTAGTATTAATGCGCCGTCAATCTCATTGACGAGGCCATTGATAAGATCAAGCGGTAAGCTATGCTTTGCGTAGCAACCACTCGCAGCAACCTCGCCTTTTTCGTATCCTATTACAAAAACGCACTCATCAGTCCAACTCCAACATTCCACACCCCTACCAGCAAAAACAAGTGCTCTGGAGAACTGTTTTAATAACTGCACCATAGCTGGAATATTCAAATAAACGTGAACCACCCGAATTATGCCTTATGGCTTATGTGAACAAGGCCAACCCTAATAGGAAAGATAGCCTATGTTGCCTGGCAACCACTTAATTCAGAACTATAGCCTATTGCGGAAGATTTTGTAAATACTAAAATGATAAGAATGATCGGTAAATAAATAATTGAATGTTACTACTGAGTGTTTTTTGTGAATATATATGTAGTAACCGTTGTAGAAAAGCAATTGACCACTCGAGGCAGTGGCTTACACGGGATTTTACCACAGCTGTCGCGTCGGGCCTAACAACGCCCCGTAGCTGTGGTAAAATCCTGTGTAACCCACTGCCTCTCGTGGTCATTTGCTTAATTAAAAGATTCAACAACATCAAGTCGTTGTGGGATTATGGAGGAAAAAACTCCCAACGAGACAGACACTTTTGATCTGTCCGCAGCTGCTTTAGGACGGTACTTACCCCATTGATGGTGACCCAGGGTACGTACTGGTGAGGGGGCTTCAGACCTTGGGTCAGCAGGGCGTTCTGGTGCATCAGGGCCTTCCCTTGATCCCCCTTCACACACGACATCAGACTGTCCCACTGCAGAGTGGAGTACAGCTCCAAACACTGGGAAGGGGTTACAGTTATATGTTATGTATCTATTGTCTACATATAGATGAAGCTATACAGTCTGTATTTCAAATCTGCTGCATGTAGATGAAGCGTCCTCAGACTCACACTCTGGGCTGATTTCACCACATCTCTGGAGGACTCCATGCAGTAGATGACCTGGAAGGCTGATTCGTCCGTCATGTTCATGATGCAGGTCTGAGGGGAGGAAGTTTATCATCACATCACACAGCTGGAGCAGAGACCACCCCCCCCCCCCCCCCCCCCCTTCACCACCAGTCTACATCAGGTGAGCTACAGGGACACAGCGGCCTCGAAGATAATCAGCTGACCTCCAGCATGTTGCCCAGACACTCCTGTTCCCCGTGCTGGCAGGTGAAGTGACCGCCTGACTCCTGGACAGACGGAAGAGACGGAGGAGAAAAATGAAAACATGCATAACTGGAAATACAACCTGAGACATACCGAAATTCCTCAACCGCCAAGTAAGAAAGCGATGATGGCATTCCTGCAGCTGGCAACACTTTAGAGAAGAGGAGAGTAAGAGAGGGAAGAGGAGAGGAGGAGGAGGAAGGAGAGGATCGGAATGAAGAAGCAGTGACCTGGGCGTTTCCGTAGGGCACCAGAGTGACTTCCATGATGTCCTGTAACAAGATCCATGTGGGTAAGAGCATCTGGGTCAGGAAGGCCCGACAACCTGGACACAGACTCTCGTAGTACAACCCCACGTTCACCAGCCCGTCCTGGCCGGGCTGCGGCCGGGTGCTGTTGGCCTCCAGGCACTGTTTCAGAACCTGCCGGAGGGGACAGGGAGGAAGGTGCAGGAGGTGAAGATCAGGCTGATTTTAAATAAAGTAGTTTTTATTTCACACACATACACACCCTTACAAAAATGAACTGCAGTAAAATTGCAGTAATACTGCAGTATCAGTACAGTGTGGTAAATATGACGCAGTAATACTACAGTTCGTTTCAGTACTGCAGTACAAGTGTGGTAAATATGACGCAGCAATACAGTTGGTTTCAGTACTGCAGCACAAGTGTGGTAAGGCACAGTAACTGCAGTAATTTGCATGCATACTGTACTGCAGTTTTTAGTACTGCAGTTGTACTGTGTCCAATTTACCACACTTGTACTGCAGTAGTAGCGTGTACAATTTACCACACTAAAAACTGCATTTTTTTTTTTTACTGGCACACAGTAAAAGGGCACACATCCGCACGCACACCCCCTCCCTCACATAATTCTAAAGAAATTAATAGCGAATGGTTTTATCCAACTTCCTCAATCGATTGAGGAAGTTAGATAAAACAATTCGCTATTATGCTTTAGAAGTATATTGGTCTGAGAAGAGAAGTGAAAGTAGCTGCCAGATTTACACAGAATAACCACTAAAGAACAACATAAAAAGAGTCCATCATGTTAAAATAATCCTTCGAACTGATTGGCTACTGGCATGCATAAAAAACAGTAGCCTACAATTTAATCGAAGTGCAAGACACATTGGGTGAACTAATCTTACCCCACACTCGATAGCGGACTCCAGGGTGCCGCACCACTGCGATGGAGGGTAGGTGCATGACGTAGAGAAAGTGCAATGGCTCTGGTCTGCTACCGACCAAAGGGTCAAAAGCAGGAAAAGACCACTCATAGACTTCATCTTGTAGCTGCTGAGACTCCCCAGGACAACAGAAACCGACAGAAAGTGCAGTGCGATGAAGGTGCAGCTGGTAAAGTACCTGGTTTTTCGATTTTTTTGTCATACTTTTCGGTTTTATGATTGGTCCAAAGTCATGTGACCGCAGCGTCACTTATCACTAGCAGCAGACTATACACAACACAACAGCGACCCTGAGTCAAATTTAAGATTGTGACTGACCTGAGAATGATTCACCAGATCATCAGACACACAAACATCAGTCGGACAGAAAATGTTCAAACTTGTCTTACAGACGATGTTTAATCTCGGCATATTTTGTATAAAAAAGTGGAATCTTGCCAGGACATCGGTGACCCCTCGCACCCTGGTCACCAACTCCGTGTGGCAGAAAGTTTTAACAAGCCCAAATTCTCAAGCCACCTCTAAGTTTCTTTCCCAGTGGGACTCACAATACTGTTACTGTCTGCACAGAATGCTCACTTTAAACCAGGTATGAGTCTGCCCCGTCATTGTTTTATCCTGCTATTGGTATTGTTTGGGTGTTGGTCACAATTATTACTACTATCATTATTATTACTTATGTACAGTAGGCTAGGAGGAAATGTGGAGGAACTGTTTCCTGATTTTGTGTTCATTTTCGATGCCAGATGCCAGTTTAATACATGGTCTGAGACCAAAAGAGAGGTGTCCGCATCTGTTAAAGAATAAATACACAACGCAGACAGACTCTGGCGGTCACACAAGCATACATTTTCTGTTTTATTCATAACTAATTTGACTTTTAATTCATGTTTATTTAGCCTCACATATGCCTATAGTCTATCTTTTTTTAAATCATGTATAACCATTTACAGCCTCATAGCCTGTAGGCCTCTTTTCAGTGAGATTTGAAGTGCCTTCGGTCAGAATTTAGTCAGAATGAGGAAGTCTAACATCAGTTTCTGTGGTAGCGTGGGCTAACCATACTTCACTTCTATGTTGTCACACCAGTGGTCACAGGATTGAGGCTCTGATGAAGGAGGGTATATTAGGGGTCTGACTGGGTCTGTGTGATTACCTGACTGACCAGACCAGCTGACTGGCCATAGGAGTCAAAAACTATTGCAGACAACCCACTCTACAACTCAGAGACAGACAGACAGACAGACAGGCAGGCAGGCAGACAGGCAGACAGACAGACAGACAGACAGACAGACAGACAGGCAGACAGGGTAACTTTATGACGATGGTCTTGTGACTGACACTGGCACATGACCACTGAATATACTGTATAGGACGCACTCACATATCACACCACACACACACACACACACACACACAGACACACACACACACACACACATACACACAAACACAGACACACTCTTTTTCTTCTCTCTCTTCCTCTTTCTCTCCCTCACACACACACACACACACACACACACACACACACACACACACACACACACACACACACACACTCACATACACACACACTGTATATACTTACAGTACATACAGGGGTTTTTCCACGCGCCGGGTCATTGATTCGTTTTTCAGCTTGACCAGCTTTACACACCTGGCCACGCCCACTCCCCGGCAGGATCACTAGAAGAGCAACTGGTCATAAAAAAGCCATCTAGGTCTCGGCCTAACCCTAACCCACCCATTTCAGGTTTAATATGAGCACATTGCAAAGTGAACTGCTATGACATCCACGATAATAAACTACGAGAGCACAATAAATACAGTAGTAAAATAGTTTACAAGGTTCTGGTGATTATGTAAGCGGTGAGGTCACACAAGCTGCTACTCAGAGAAGAGGGGGGAGAGATTCTGAAGCAGCAGTAGGCTGGTGTAGGCCGAGACTTCTATTATCTGCTTTATAGAATCATATTTATTCTTTTTCCCTCTTTATAAGATGATAATAACAAACCAAACTTTTGACAAAAGACGCAAGCAGACTCGTCCTTTCTCAGAACAAGTGAGAGAAAGAGATAGAAAGAGAGATAGGGAGAGAGATGTACCAGTAGACCAGTGTACCAACAGAGAGATCTGTATCAGTAGACCAGTGTACCAGTAGAGACCAGTGTACCAGTAGAGACCAGTGTATCAGAAGGAGCCCAGTGTACCAGTAGGAGACCAGGCCTAGGTCTGTGTGAGTTTCAGAAGAACATCTTCACTCTTCATAGTGTTTATAATCTGATAATCTTCATCCTCTGCTTGCAGTTTGAGGTCTCCTATCTGAGCTCTGTGCAACACTGCCACTATTTGGCTGACTGCTGTCATTGCATGTTGACGAAGATATTCGGGTGGCCAGTTAAATAGTGTTACAGAAACATGACAATAACTAGAATAGCGCTCAGAGAGCACAGACCTCTGCCTGTGATGCATGTCGTCAGCATGTACAGTTGTTGAATGTGTGCTTTTTTTTTAGTTTAGCAGTTCTATATGGCCAACTTGAAAATGCATGTTGTAGATCAAATATTTAATACAGTAGAGATACGAGGGAGCAGGTAACCCTGGTTTAGAGATACGAGGGAGCAGGTAACCCTGGTTTATACAGTAGAGATATGAGGGAGCAGGTAACCCTGGTTTATACAGTAGAGATATGAGGGAGCAGGTAACCCTGGTTTATACAGTAGAGATATGAGGGAGCAGGTAACCCTGGTTTATACAGTAGAGATATGAGGGAGCAGGTAACCCTAGTTTATACAGTAGAGATATGAGGGAGCAGGTAACCTTGGTTTATACAGTAAAGATGACGATGGAAGCAGAAACTCATCTGCTGTGTCAGCACCCACACAGGTTATAACCATTAATGGCCAGTCAGCATACTAATACAAATGAAAAGAGAGAAGGTATTTATCCTGAATAAATGGTAAACGGGAGCTCAGTGTGCGGACCTTCTCTTTTCATATGCACATTTGTTCGGTTTCTGCACCTGCCTAAATTTTGTTGGATGTGCACGACTGCTACAACTATTTTGCAGAGAGAGAGAGTAGCTGGTGCATAAAAGCTGACATGCAGGATCCAGGGGCATGAATCATTTAGGGAGGGACATAACCATGCCATGAAAGAATGGACAGACGGACGAATGAACGAATTAACAAATTATCGTATGGTGTTGATATTGTATGGTGTTCTTATTTTATGGTGTTGTCATTGTATGGTGTTGTTATCGTATGGTGTTGTCATTTAGCTAGGTAGCTCAGGTCATTTCAACTAACTTGCTCAGTTGGTCATTCAGGGAGATAGGAGAACCAGGCCAGGTCCAGCCTGGTTTATGTGCGTGGCTGGCTTGTTCAGGACTGGTAAAACGGAAGCTAGTCATGCCACTTAAATAGCTGTGAATTGAAATGACATGAAATAATGTCTGATAAATTAAGATAGGTCTTGTCGCCTGGACACATCAGTTCCAAAACGTAAACAACAGCGTTTGTTTAGCTATATATAGACTAGAGGAGTTTCTCTCAGCATAGATGATAATCTCTGAGGATGTCCCGTGTGGGAGTCCAATGCTCTGACCACTACTCTACTTGTGAAATTTAGGTAAGGGATAAAAAAAGGTTGGAGTGAAAGGATGTACGTGTGTTGGTTTGGGGTATAGTCCCATAAAGTCATTCCCACCGGGTTGTATGGATGGTGTTGTTATTGCAGTATATGTATTGTGTTGTTATTGTATGAATGGTGTTTTTATTATATGGATTGTGTTATTGTATGGATGGTGTTGTTATTATATGGATGGTATTATTGTGAGGATGGTGTTGTTATTGTATGAATGGTGTTATTACAGTACTGTACAGCACTTCTTTTTGTTTATTGTTCTTTTTCTTACAGTAGCTTACCCTTTTTTAAACTAGCATTTTGTACTTGCTCTTTGCACTGTCCTGTCTCATCCCTACACCCTGTCCAATGTTGTCTACATGTTATGCACCACGAGCTAAAGCAAATTCCTAGTACGTTGAAAAACTGCACGGCAATAAAAGGAATTCTGATTCTGTTGACGACTGCAGCCTCACTGTACAGCGTCTTATAAAAACCACAACACAGCAGCTCAGTCTTTTACTGAACATCCTTTATTGTTTTTAAATTGCATCAACCTAAAGATAAAACTGTAGAGATAAACTGTCCCAGTACCTTGTTGGAGACAACTCTGAAGCAAGCTGTACACAGAAGACAGAAAGAACTGCTGCACCTGAATTAAGACAGACCGGGAAACAAAGGGTAGAGATATGATCCTCTCGGGTGTGGGGGGGATTTTGCCACTACCGCCAGACCAGTGGTCCTCTGAGCTCTGTGGCACTTTGGTGTAGCAGTGACAGCCTGTCCCCTACACCCCCCCCCCCCCCTCCCACGGCCTGAAGTTGGTTCCATCCCAAACACTGTATCCTAGACAGACTAGACCAGGATCTGGCGGATCGCCTGACTGGGCGAGCAGATGGCCACGAGGGTTAGCTTCACGTACCTTAGGGACACGTACCTTTAAAAACCCAATATCAATCACTTATGAGAAGACGTGACCTAACATCCGAACCAGGTAGACTTGAATTTAGGAAGTCTGCTTTGGACGAGGAAATAAGTGGCTGATATTTCCTGTCTCTGAGTCGAGCAGGTTAAATGTGATCATCACTTATATAGTGCAAAATCTAAACACTCCTCACATAACACCACTCATACCACTGACTCACTCTAAAATGTATAGATTGTTTCCACCATGTAGAATGTATCTATCTGACCTCCTCCACACCAGATACATAGAGAACCCTGATGATCCAGAGGGAGGGGCATATCTAATATTAGGGATGTGTGTGTGTCTGTACGGTATGTATGATGTGTATTGTGTGCATGTACAGTATGTGTGATGTGTTTGTGGGCCCTACTGCTCAGACAGGGCTCAGTCGGGGGTGACCTGGTCAGAGGTCAGAGGTGAGAGGGGTGGAGGGAGAGGGATGAGTGTTGGACCAGTAGAGTCCATGTAGAGTCCATGTTCTGTTCTAGTCATGCTGAAGCAGCACTGATGGGTAAAACAGCTCACCAATAAAATCAGAACAGTCAAAGTACAAGCAGTCATAACATCTTCAAGTTTAAAAAGACAAATAGGAAAGAAACATAAATCAGACCAATCTATCTGACAGACTGATTCTCAAACGCAGACTTGCTATTTGGTTAATTAGATATCGTAAACATTTGTAAATTTTCTGTACGCAGGAAAATATTCACGCTAGCTTATTTCTTTTATAGATTCTGTATGGTTATCATCAACAAAGATAAACAAAAAAAAACAAAAAAAAAACAATCAGCTTAGAAAAAAAAGCTAGATCAAAAAACAAATAAACAAACAAACAAAAACACGTACAACCCTCCAAGCACCGTAGATGATGTCATCACTGTCTCCTGTACCTGGTCTAATCTAAGCCTGGGGGAGGGGGCTGATCTAAACCTGGGAGGTCAAGGATTCAAGAATGTTTATTTGTCATACAGGCTTTACTGTATGTACAATATACAAGCAGGTACCGTGAACTATGACCTGCTGGTGAACACCTCAGGGTCTGTCTGATCCGTGCCTCACTCAGGTGCTCAGGGCTCAGCACTGGGCTGGGTTACAGGGTTCAGAGGTTTCTGAGTGTTTAGCGTTTATAGTGTTGTGACACCTGATGAGCCAGGACACTCGCCTGGCTGTCAGCTGAGACCGCAGTATAAAAGAGGAACATCGACCATCACTTCACTCCCTTTCACAATAAAAGTCCTGTTGCTCCTCAACAAACCAACACGATCACGGCCTACTGTGCTTCACTGAGGCTGGCTAGGGATCAATCAATCAATCAATCAATCAATCAACCAACCAATAAACCAATCAATCAATAAACCAACCAATCAATCAATCAGTCTATCTGAGACTTGGACAAACTCAAACAGGTGGAACAACAGGTGAAAGTGCATCATAACATGTTGGTCCAACAGACAGTGAAAGAATGGGTCAGTGGATGGTGAGAAATACTGCATGCATTCACTGGAGAGCCAAATCAGAGGAGAGCCAGCCTGGACTACACCAGGAACCAGACCGGGCTGCACCTTGGTATTCACATTTCTACCTGGTCTATAATGTTTCCACCACCTCCAGACGACACTGCTTTGCTACCTGGAGGAGCATGGAGCTACAGCCCCGGTCATGGAGGAACACCTGCTGGAAATCATCTAACAAAACAGAGACACAACTAAAGCACACTTGGATACTCTCACATCATGCCTCACACACACTGCACACGCTCCTTCTCTCACAAATAAACACGCACGCATGCACACACAAAGGTGACAACTGAAACCACGCGCATATGCGGCGCTCTCTCTCTCTCTTTAAAGGCACTTTTAAACGTTCTGATTCAGGCTCTTTATAGCCATCTCAGAAAACCTCACTGTCGTCTACTTTAATTCTTGGCTTGAATTTTTCGGCCCAAGAACCGTGCAAAGCACAATACAGTACCACTTGATTGATCATTACAATATCATATAAACTATGTTTTTTTAAATGTACATTTAAAATGCAACCCTCCATGAAACATTTTTTCATTAGCTGTCCAGACCACCAATCCAGAACTACCGTAGACTTTATCAAGGAGCAACACATCATACCCAAATAAATGGCGAAATATATTTTCTATGGGGGCGGGGCGGGAGGGAGGGGGGAGGGCTGAGGGAGAGGAGGGAGGGGGAGAGGAGAGGAGAGGGAGAAAAGAGTCCCTCCCTGAAACCCAACATGACATGTATGCAAATAAAAGCAGCATTTTAAGTGCCTAGCACTGGTACTGTACCTAGTAGAAACTACCCAACAGAAGGAGTCCATGCATACTGTACAAGTAAAAGTTCACTGGATCACCAGTAGCAGTCATGCTGATTATAGAAAGGATATCTGCCGGCTTCTCTATCTGCTACATGAATAAACCGCCCTTGGTAGCGTTGTCCTCTACCCGGTGCCATACTGCTGGATAAGAAGCTGAACTGAAGCGACTAAAAACACAGATACACCAGAGAGGAAGCAGTACATGAAAAACATCCAACACTACCTCTTTCTTAAAGACACAAAACAAACACGCACTCGCTCGCACGCACGCACCCGATACACTACACCACAACATAACAACCAGCGAGTAACACTGAGTGAGTTCCGGCGGGTATCAATGGAAACAGCGATCGGTTGATAACAGCGTTCTCCTGCTGGGAGACACGCTGGTGTCAGCCAATCACTGGGCAGGGCGAGGGGCTGTAGCTAGCGGACTCTGACTGACATCAACAACCTTTAATACCGGGAGACTGTATCAGTCAGTTAGCCTAAAGACCAAACTGTCCGTCTCTACTGGGCAGGACATCAACAGGAGGAATCCTAGACCGTTCAGGACCTGATCTGTGTCTGATATATTGTATTGTACAATATGCCAGATATAGTATATCCCACCATCTGGTACAGGACTCATGTCTTTACAACCAACCAGAGGAGGCGCTGGACAGATGGGCCATCAACAACAGGTGAAAATAACCATCTGTTTAAAGAAAAATATATATATTTCTGAAAATGTAGCTCTCTGTGACAACCCCCCTCCCTCCTCCCAGCTACCCAAAGCTGAGGCCAGCCCAGGCTAGCACCATGGGATTGGTCAGCCCAGGCTAGCACTACGGCATTGCAGCAAGCTTTTTAGAGTCATAGAATTTAACATTTGTTTTAAAACAACATTCAAGTTAAAACAAAATTTGTTTTAAAACAAAGCCCCCCCTCCCCCCCCCCCCTCAACATTTCCAAGCCCCTTAAACCTCAAGCGCCATGCAACTAAAAGCTCCTCTGACCTTCCCCACCCTATCTCTGCCCCTCCTTCCTCAATGTTGATTGGCTGAGCTGGGGGAGGGGGGTTTAGGTGCTGTATGTGGTGGTAAGTTCTGTCCAATCCAGTTCATTGTGCTGAGGGTCATGGTGGATGGATGGGGCTGGGGGGGGGCGTACTGTTCAGTCCAGTACACCTGTGTGCTTCATGTTGCCATGCTGGTAGCAGAGCGCCCTCTGCTGGGGGGGTCTGTGCTGCTGCACTGCTCATTTGGATTGCTGGGTCTGGGCCTGGGCCTGGGGGGTCTGGCTCTGGCTCTGTCCTTCCCCCTGGTTCTGGGCGTGTGCTAGGACCGGGTGTGCCAGGGTGACGTTGAGCTGAGAGTTGTGCTGGAGCAAGGAGGCATGCTGGTAGTGCAGCACCAGCTCCCTGACGGAGCCGTAGCGGTTGTAGGGCTCGGCGAAGCCGTAACCTGTCGCCGTCTTGTAGATCACACAGTGCTTGGTCTCCCCGTCCACCCTGCATACATGGGAGTTAGAGTTAGCTGGGTGGTCTGCTAGTTAGTTAAGAGTTTTTAATCGTCCTGTATTTGTCTATGACTGCCGCAAAACCATTTGCCCTTCGGGGTCAAAGTTGTAGTTGAAGAAGAATTGATAAAACTAAGTGTTGGCTATTTTTTTTAAGTGGAAGAGAAGCACTCACACTACGGAGCAGGCGAAGGAGCCCTTCTGTGATTGGCTGTCTCTGATCAGGAAGGTGCCGTCACTCCTCCCCGTCAGCATTTCCTCCGCCTGGGAGCGCTTGATATCTCCAACGTACCAGCTGCCTTCGTCATAGTGGAGCGAGCCCTCGTCATCCTCCGCCAGCGAAGAGGAGCTAGGCACACAGCAGGAGAGACAGGAGGTTACATAGAGTGGTGAGGTCTGATGTCACTTTGTGCAAGGTTAGCGTTATTGCGATAGGGCTTGAGTCCCAAATCCCTGTGGGAAAAATTAGGGATTTGCGAATAATGCCTGTGCATAACAGACTCCCAGACAGTGTTAATTTTGACAGCAAATTTTGATTTGTTTTAGTCATAGTCTCACGACTAAAATACTATTTAGTTCTAGTCATATTTTACTAATCTGAGTTGTTTTAGTTTAAGTATAAATTTAGTTGACTAAATAGCATTAAGAATTTCCATCTCTTTTACCATCTCTCTAGAATTACCAAACTCATATATGGATATCCTGGATGAAACGTCTATTAAATTGATGGACAAAGCTACTGAATTACATTTCTGTGTGCTCTCCATGCCTGTGTTCGAGTTTTTTCAGCGTGAGACACGACTTTCACGGAAATCTCAGCATTCTGATTGGATCTGTTCCCAAATCATCCCTCCCTTACATTTTCGTCAAGAATTGATTGATTCAGATAGTCTGCTAAACTAGCTCCTGATTCTGATGTGCTAAGCTAGCTCCTGATTCTGATGTGCTAAGCTAGCTCCTGATTCATATAGTCTGCTAAGCCAACTCCTGATTCTGATGTGCTAAGCTAGCTCCTGATTCAGATGTGCTAAGCTAGCTCCTGATTCAGATGTGCTAAGCTAGCTCCTGATTCAGATAGTCTGCTAAGCCAACTCCTTATTTAGATGTGCTAAGCCAACTCCTGAGGTTCAGCCGTTCACCTGTCAGGCTCGTTCTTGATGCCCAGCCACTCGTTGATCTTCTTCTGTCGCGTCCCCTTCTGGGTCAGCCACCTGAAAACACAACATCACAACACTTAATCTTTCTATTTTTACATACGGAATCAGAATACTCACATCCTGCTTTCACAGCATTCTCATATCCCTATAGAACTTCCATATTCCTGGTGTTATGCAAGAGTGTGTCTGAGCTTACAGACATTGAATGATACTGGCTCCTAGTCTGGCACCTAGTCTATGTCTATATTGAGTGTTGTGTGTAGCCTAAATGAGTGTTGTATGAGTGTGTGTACTGTATGTATGACTGCATGTGTGTGAATGAGTAGGTGTATGTTTAACAGGTGTCACTGCATCGCTCGTCATCATTATTGCTTCCACCCTGGGTGGGTTCGATCTCGGGTCCTCCGACTTGCGCACACAAACACAAAAGCTAGCGATACGAACGGTGCTGGACAGCTGAGGGTGAGTTTAACCAATTCAACATGGTTACGTGTGTGTATGAGTGTGTGTGTGTATGTACTGTACGATTGCATGCGTGTGTGTGTGTAGGACAGGTCCATACAGCAGGTACTGCTCCCTGGTCTTGCGCAGCTGCAGTAGGTCTGGTTTCAGGCTGTTCATCCTGCGGTCCATGTCGCGGTGCTGACCCGCCTGCTCTTGAAGGTCCTGCTCCAGCTTCCTCTTGCTGTCGTAGATCTCCGTCACGCGCCACTTCAGACGGTCCGAGTTCGTCTGGATCCTGGAGGAGGGGCGCAGACTCACACAGTCAGTTACAAACGACAACAAGTCCTTACGGTAGTTTCCTACAAGAAGAACGTGCTAAAAACAACAGGTGAATCCACTATTCCTTTATGAATTTGTTCTATAGGTCTGACAGACAGACAGACAGACAGACAGGCAGACAGGCAGACAGACAGACAGACAGACAGACAGACAGACAGACAGACAGGCAGGCCATCTTACTTGTGGAGCTCGGTGTGGTTTCCCTCTCGCCTGAATCTCTCCATGGACTCCCGGCTGTAGCGCTCTTGAGTCTGGCACTGCTCCTCGAAGATCTTGATGGTCTCGTTGAACGCCTCGATGGCCGTCCGCTTCATCTGCAGCTCCTGGGCCAATCAGAGCACAGTGTCAGAGAGGACATGCCCCTGCCTCTTCTTTTGACCTGAGAGGAACCAGTGTTTTCCTCCTAAAAAGAGGTGTGTGTGTGTATTCCCATCTTAGAGGTGTGTGATGCGTATTCACAGCTTAGAGATGTGTATACACCGTTTCATGGAATGTTCATATTCAAAACAAAAACACCACATTGGACCATCTCAACATCTATAATGTTTGTTTTCGCTCCAAACGTTTGCAAACATAAGCAAACAGTCTGAAAGGTAGGCTAGTTGGGTGAGCCAGACAGGGAAATGTGAATTGTAGCCTATGATTGAATGAATGAATACCGGAGCTTGAGATGCTTGATTAAGTTAGTTGTGTTGTAACAGTTTAACGGTGTAAAGTTTTAGCACCACCCCTCGGAACATTGACTTTGAAAATATTGCAAGCAGCTGTTGAACTAGTCGGTGTAGTTAGCATGAAAAATCTCTGAATGAGTGATCCTTTGGCTCGCACCATGTTTGCTCCATGCATAGCTTGTTGTGTTTACTGCGCGGGGTGACTGATGATATCAGATCGGTGAATCCCTAGCGTAGAGGTGTATGTGTGTGTATTCGTAGCGTAGAGGTGTGTGTGTAGCGTAGAGATGTGTGCGTGCGTGTGTGTGTGTAGCGTAGAGGTGTGTGTACGTGTGTGTGTGTGTAGCGTAGAGGTTTGTGTATGTGTGTAGCGTAGAGGTGCGTGCGTGTGTGTGTGTAGCGTAGAGGTGTGCGTGCGTGCGGGCGTGTATGTAGCGTAGAGGTGTGTGTGTGTGCGTGTAGCGTAGAGGTGTATGTGTGCATACGTGTGTGTGTATCCCACGCTTAGAGGTGTGTATGTGTGTGTGTGTATTCCTACCTGAGAGGTGCGTGTGTATTCCTCGTAGAGAGAGTCGTACTCGCGGCTCTTGTCCTGGTACTGGTCATGGTAAACCTTCAGCTGCTCCCCGACTGCCTCCACACTGTCCTCCTTCACCAGCTGCCAGAACACACACACACACACACATTACAGCCTGCTAGAAGATGACCTGGGAGGGGCATAACGGCTTCTGACTTCTCGTTGCACTGGATGGGACAGAATATTGCTACTGGTCGAAGACGTTGATGGGATGTTGATGGGACGGCCCTGGGACAGTTGGAATAGAACTAAAAGGCCTTAGTGCTGCTGTGTCAGAAATATCACGCACCTTCTATATCATATCGGGAGGTGTTGCCCCCCCCCCCCCCCCCAACCCCCCCTCCCCCGGAGGTGTAGCTCCACCCCCCCTCCAGGCTGGTCACTCCCCCAGCATGCCAGCCCAGCACGGACAGCCTGCCTTGCCGTGGCTGCAGTACCTGCTGCAGCCTGGAGATGGGGTAGAGGAGCCGGGTGTCCAGGTTGGGGTTGTACTGCGCCAGTGACTCGTGGCGGTAGTGGTTGATCAGCTCCACCACCGAGACGAAGGTCAGAGGCTCAGAGAAGCCGTAGCAGCCGGCGCGGTGGTAGATCTTGATCAGCTTATTGTTGCCTCCCTTCCTGCAAGAGCGAGACATTCCTTTATAGAAACAATCTCAGTCCGTCAAACCGGGCTACTGATTGGTGCATTAGAATCAGCACACAGAAATACTCAGGGTTCTACAGGGGGGGGGGGGGGGGGTGTTGTCTACCTCTGAGGGTCCGGGTGTCTGTAGGTGTGTCTGTAGTCTACCTGAGGGTCCGGGTGTCTGTAGGTGTGTCTGTAGTCCAACTGAGGGTCAGGGTGTCTATAGGTGTGTCTGTAGGTGTGTCTGTAGTCTACCTGAGGGTCCGGGTGTCTGTAGGTGTGTCTGTAGTCTACCTGAGGGTCCGGGTGTCTGTAGGTGTGTCTGTAGTCTACCTGAGGGTCCGGGTGTCTGTAGGTGTGTCTGTAGTCTACCTGAGGGTCCGGGTGTCTGTAGGTGTGTCTGTAGTCTACCTGAGGGTCCGGGTGTCTGTAGGTGTGTCTGTAGTCTACCTGAGGGTCCAGGTGTCTGTAGGTGTGTCTGTAGTCTACCTGAGGGTCAGGGTGAACTCTCCTTCTACGCGGCTGGAGGCGTCCCGGACCAGGAAGGTGCCGTCAGGTGTGTCCCTCAGCTTCTCATTCACTTCCTCTCTGGAACACACAGCAGGGGGCAGGGGGCAGGGGTCAGACACGGTGACTCACCAGGGAGAATGACAGGGTGAGGAGGAATGACAGGGTGAGGAGGAATGACAGGATGAGAAGGGAGAATGACACGGTGAGGGGGGAGAATGACTGGGTGAGGAGGAATGACAGGGTGAGGAGGGAGAATGACAGGGTGAGGAGGAATGACAGGGTGAGGAGGGAGAATGACAGGGTGAGGAGGGGGGAATGACAGGGTGAGCAGGGAGAATGGCAGGGTGAGGAGGGAGAATGGCAGGGTGAGGAGGGGGGAATGACAGGGTGAGGAGGGAGAATGACAGGGTGAGGGCTCTCAGGGTTGTAGGAGCTGATCTTACCTGGAGATCTCTCCCCAGTACCACTCCTCTCCCAGCGGGCAGTCCATCATGGCCAGGCTCGAGGCTGGGGTCAAAGTTGAATCTGGGGTTGATGTTGCGTCTGGGCAGGAGGCCGAGGTCTTCTCTGGCTTGGCAGGTGGCGCTGCAGAGACACGGAGCGGACAGCAGGCCCATGAGTGCAGCTCACCTCTTCTAGAAGCTTCCGACAGCAGAACAAACTCACAGGACAACTCAACGGGCGCCAGGGTGGGCCGTGACCGGATCACTCTGAGGGGGACGGGTGTGTGTGCGTGTGTGTGTGCGTGTGTGTACCTGAAGGAGACAGGTTGTGGTCCACCTCTCTCTCGGTCAGGGCAGGGTCGGGAAGAGTCAGGTCTGCAGCAGGGGGGGCAGGGTCTGGAGGAGAGAACAGCCAGGTCATGTCTACAGCAGGGGGGGGGGGGCAGGATTTGGAGGAGTAGCAGCTGAAACAACAACCCAGAACAGAGTTCCATCTCTGACCCTGGCCTAGGCCTCAGGAGCCCTGACACAAAGATACCTCTTTTCCGCCTAGTTTGAAGTTCCGTGCTGGTTCTGGTTCTGGGCCGAAGGCGAACCTTTTTACAAACCAACTCACAACCAGAACCGGCACTGAATCCACTTGAAATTAAAGGGTGGAAACGAGGTACTGTAACAGACACCAGACCAGACCCAGAGACAAGCCCAGACCTAGAAACCAGACCCAGACCCAGAAACCAGACCCAGAGACCAGCCCGGACCTAGAAACCAGACCCAGACCCAGAAACCAGACCCAGAGACCAGCCCAGACCTAGAAACCAGACCCAGACACCAGCCCAGACCTAGAAACCAGACCCAGACCCAGAGACCAGCCCAGACCTAGAAACCAGACCCAGACACCAGCCCAGACCTAGAAACCAGACCCAGACCTAGAAACAAGACCCAGACCTAGAAACCAGCCCCAGACCCAGAGACCAGCCAGGACCCAGCTCTGACTAGAGAAGGCACTGACACCAGCCCAGACGCAGCTCTGCTGCTTCATCCAACCCCCTCTCTCCTCTACTCTCCCCGCACAGAAAACCACACAACTATTCAAAGACAGAAAGAGAGAGGTGAGAGACTGCGCACAAGAGAGAGAAGAAAAAAAAAAAAGATATCCCACCCCTCCCCCCCTTTTTTTTTTCTTCTTCTCTTTTTCCAGCCCTCCAGTCATCGGCTCTCTGTATTCTGCCTTGGTCCCTTGCGTGAGTGGAGCAGAATAAAGGATTTAATCAGAAACCCTGAACAAGCAAAAGCTCCCTGGCAGAAGGCCAAGACCGAGCCTCTTGTTCAGCTGGCCCTGGGGCCGGGGCTGAGGCTGGGGCAGAGGCTGGGGCTGGGGTTGAGGCTGAGGCCGGGGCTGGGTGAAAGGGACAGGGTTGGGCTGGGGGGGGGGGAGAGGGCCGGGGTCGGTGTCTGGGTCCTGGGCTTGGCAGCCTCCAGCTCCTGGCAGTGCTCAGCTTAACCGCCACTGATTATTAATTTGGGGGAGTTCAGAAGAAAAACACAGAATCATCACATTCCTCTCTCTCTCTCTCTCTCTCTCTCTCTCTCTCTCTCTCTCTCTCTAGAAAAGGGTTATATTGTGAAATGTACATGTGATACCATAAAACAGCTTTATTGGTGTGGTGTCTACTGTCTAGTCTGTCTCTAGTCTGCCTGCCTCTAGTCTGTCTGCCTGCCTCTATTCTGTCTCTAGTCTGTCCCTGCGTCTACGCTGCCTCAGACTCTATTCGCTTTCTACTGGATGTGCCTCTACTCCGTCTCTGTCTGCGTTCTGTCTCTAGTCTGGATCTGTAGCAGCCGCAGCTGGCTGGAGGAGGCCCAGCTCTGTGATTGGATAAGACTTGAGTTATGTGACTGGATAAGGCCTCGCTAGAGAATGTGAAGCAAGACATTTGCTCTGTATCTCCTCCATCAAGGATACTTATGTAAGACGCGGACGGTTTTTCCTCATTTCGCCTCCCTCTCGAGAGCTCTCTGTCCTCGCCTTCTCCGTCCCGTCCGTGAGAACGGGCTTTAGTGGGGAAATAAGAGAAATGCACGTTCATTCCTGGGACGGCGTCTGAACGAAATGCCTCCAGCCCGGCTCGGTCTACTCTACTCTTCTCTGCCGGCCCGCTTCTTAGAAAGGCTGTTCCTGGTAGCGGGGAGGAGAGAGGAGGGGAGGAGGGGGGAGGGCGCTCTCTTTTCTGAGAACTGGGCTGGAGAGGACAGTTTATAGCTGCCTGGAGACGGCATCAGAGCTCTGCATGAACTGGGGGGAGGGAGGGGGAGGGCGGGGGGGGGGAGCTTGCAAAAATGCCATGGTTGACTTCTGTAGGGCAGTAAAAGTGAGGCCAGGGAGAGGAGAGGGGGAGAGGGAGAGAAGAGAGAGAGAAAGAGAGAGAAAGAGAGAGATAGAATGAGAGATAGAGATAGGGGGGGAGTAAAAGAGAAAGAGAGAGAGAAAGAGAGAGAAAGAGAGAGAGAAAGAGAGAGAGAAAGAGAGATAGAAAGAGAGTGGGGGGGAGTAAAAGAGAAAGAGAGAGGGAGAAAAAGAGAGAGAAAGAGAGAGAGGGAGAGAGAGTCGGGAGAGAAAGGAGCCTGACCTCTTCTCTGTTCAGTCACCCTATCCTCTTCAGAGAGACCTGAGGCGAGCGGCCGGTCTTCTCTGGAGACTAACCTGCAGACTAGCCTGGACACCGCCAGCTGCTCCTGGCTCCCTACGCTCAAAACTCCTCAGCTCCTCCTCTGCCCAGCCGGGCTCGGTAAAGACCGCTTCACACCAGCCTGCCAGTCTGCTGGCTGCTCCTGACCACGCCTGACCACGAGTGAGTGAGTGAGTGAGTGAGTGAGTGAGTGAGTGAGTGAGTGAGTGAGTGAGTGAGTGAGTGAGTGAGTGAGTGACCGACTGACTGACTGACTGACTGACTGAGGTAGAGAGTGAGTGAGTCCCCCTCCCCCCATAAAAATGTGTGGCCGGCAATTTTATTCCCTCTGCAGTGTGGAGTTGGCTCCTCATTAATACTTTTAATTCCGGGCATGTGCAAGAATTTTGAGAATCAGCGCAACCCATTCTGTTATATTATAAAGTTGCGTCCTCAACAATATAAGTTGACCGCGACCGCGATGCCGTGGCTACCTTCCAACAATCGACAGAAAAATACCTTCCAATAGACAGAAAAATATTACCTCCCAATTTCTATCACATGCTAGAACATCCACCAGTGAGCTAAGCTAATCTTTTCAACGCTGCAGAGTGGACACATACATTTCTCTCTGTCTTCTGCTCCCTCCCCCTTCCTCCTCCTCCTGCTTGAAAACTGCACTGGACGCTGGCGAATTTTGTCTGATGTCAGACTCTGATAACTTCTACAATGCAGGCGGCTCGTAGCTCAGGATGTAGAGCGACGGATTCGATCCCAGCTCCCGGCAGGGTGCCGAAGTGTCCTTGAGCGCGACACCGAACCCCAAACCGCTCACGTGCGGCACAGTGGCGCAGTACTTCGCACTGTCACCTCATAGCGAGAAGGCCCTGGGCCTTTGTGCGGAGTTTGCATGTTCTTCCCGTGTTCGCAAGGGTGTCCTCCCAAGAACCCAATACGAGAAACATGCAGAAGAACAGATGCTCTTCAGTCCGGTCTGTGACCAGGACTTGGGACTGAGCGCTTGGACTTGGTCCCCGGGCGCCACTGACGAGGCTGCCCACTGCTCCTGGCTGCCCCTGGAGGAGGACAGCTTGGATGGGAGAATGCAGAGAACAAATTCCACCGGCGACCCCTGTAGCTGCATGTGTTGTGCGATACGTCATGTGTGTGTGCCGTGTGGTGATTAAAGACCCCTCGAGGTCCTGTAATTACTATTCTAAATTATTATATTATACAGTATCCAGTTGCCCAAAAGTCAGAGTCCGACCTCTCCAGTTCAAGCTCCGACATCAGCCAACTAAATATTCACACCAGGCTGAGCTGGTCTGCCGCCTGGACATGTGTGTGTGTGTGAGAGAGAGAGAGAGAGAGAGAGAGAGAACCGCAGTATGTGTTGGGAAGCTGATGAGCAAAGCAGGGCTAAGCCAGAGCTCAGAGTGTGCTTGATAGTTAAGTGAGGCCTATTTAACCCTCCACTCCCCTCCTCTCCTCCCCAGAGGTACGGCAAAGTTCACAGTTTGGTAATGAAGCCCACGGTAGTGAAGCCTGTTGTTCCCTGTGGAGGATCGGCCCGAGCACAGAACCAGAACCAGAGTGTGCGGCTTCATCCCAACACGCATCCAACAAGCCAACTGATACATAATCTTGGTATCATCTGTTCTGGGCCATTGGGCTGCTGGCCCTGGCCTCCAAACAAGGAAGTCATAAATCAGAGAAGCGAGGGAGTAAGAGAAAGAAGGAGCAAATGAAAGGAGCTGAGGCTAGCAGGAGAAACAGTAAATCTCCTCGCTGGTCTTGGGAGGAGGAGGTGGGAGCAGAGCCAGGGGTAGGGTTAACTGAGCCAGGGATAAGGTTAGGGTTAGCTGAGCCAGGGCTAAGGTTAGGGTTAACTGAGCCAGGGCTAAGGTTAGGGTTAGCTGAGCCAGGGTTAAAGGGGAAAATCATGTTTAGCCCTGTTTTAAGGTTACTTATGATCAAATACAATGGTTCAGATCAAAAAGTTGACAAAACTAGCACTTTTGAGAAAGTCTGATAATTGCTCTACCACCGTTTTGGTCATACAATGGATGTGGGTGGGCACCGTGAAAAATCATTCAAAAAACATGTTAAACTCTCGATTTCAAAGACAAGAAACTCACCGAGGTGTTAGTTGGCGTTCTGACATATAATTTGCCATAAAGTAAGATTCTAGTTCATCTGGAAAGGCTTTTTAAAATATTTAGCATAGAACTATTTAGTCGCAGCACACACGTGTGTAAACTTCCGTAAACTAGGTAGCCTGGCAACATAAACAATAACAATAGCTACCGTTAGTAGTTCCGCTTCCTGAATCCCCTCTGCGGATTGATCTACACATCTACAACGGTCGCTTCAATACAAGTCAATGGATTTCATAAAATGATCAATAAAACCCTACAGGATTCATACTTTGCGGCGAATTTGATGTCAGAACACCAACGGACACCAATTACCCCCTCGGTGAGCTTCTTGTCTTTGAAATCGAGTTTAACATGTTTTTAAATGATTTTAAATGCCCATCCACATCCATTGTACGACCAAAACGGTGGTAGAGCAATTATCAGACTTTCTCAAAAGTGCTAGTTTTGTCAACGTTTTGATCTGAACCATTGTATATGATCATACGTAACCTTAAAACAGGGCTAAACATGCATTTTCCCTTTACTACTCCTTTAAGGTTAGGGTTAGCTGAGCCAGAGCGGTTGAGAAAAAAACAGAGCTTATCCTCTGATGAAACAATGTGAGATTCTACTTCCTGTCAGTGTCGCAGCTAATTTATCCTGAACCACACTACAACTCCCAGAAGTCACTCTCTGGACTCCCCTCTCATCAAGCACTTAGCAGGTATAATACCATAGAGAAGTGCACTGGCTATTCCAGACATCTCAAAAGGGCAGCATTATGGTGCTGAAGTGAAACATGGTTCTGGTGTGACTGGTCCAACAGAGAAGACATCAACATATACAGTAAAGCAGGTAGCAAACCAGAAGAGCAAACCATAAGAGCAACTAGTTTTATAATTAACAAATAAGAGTGGCTCACCGTGGACTTGTGTTGATTCAGGCCTGGGGGCGGGGGCGAATGGGAGGGGCCTGAGAGGGCGCGGCTGGCTGGGGGACAGGCTCATGCTGACCGGGCCCAGGTACTGGACGAAGGGGCGGTGACCGGGAGAGGAGGACGAGGACGAGGAGGAGGTGGTGGTGTCGCCTGAAATGCTACAACCTGAAGCCGCAGAGCATTGTGGGGCCTAAAGTAGGCCGAGTCAAGTCTGTGGACTAGGGAGGCGGGGAGGGAGGAGGCGCTGCTGTCCCCTCAGAGCTGGCGTTGGAGAGGCGGCGCCCTCAGAGCCGGCGTTGGCGAGGCGGGGCCCTCAGAGCCGGCCCGTGTTGCCGTCCGGGTGAACCTTCCTCAGCTTGATGCCCCGGTTCAGCCAGACGATGGAGCAGAGAGACGGAGAGAGAGACGGCAACATGCTCCACCTCCACGCACCGGACACGGACCCGATGACGACGGCGGCGGCGACCCCCTGGCCCTGGACGCCGTGCTCTGGACGGGGAGGGCGCGAGGGGCTGCTCGGAGACGAGGACGGAGCAGGAGGGGGGCGTAAGGTCTAGCGGCCGTACCGTACGGGTCTCCCAGTATCCTCTCTGGCTGGACAGCGACGCAACCTGCAGACAAAAAAAATCACAGAGAAATCCACAGGATCAACAACCCGTGATCTACATTTCGAGTCTCGTAAAGACGAGAAACGGCAAAATATTTCAAAAGACGTATCGTCTTATATGTCGCGCCGTGTTGTGCTTCAGTTGAATACGTTATGTAATAATTATCTTCTGAATAAAAAACGAAGCTGTGGCACCAGAGGAAACGCGAAGGGGGTAAAATGGCGAACTGCGGCGCGGACGGGGGACTGCGCGTCTCGGTCGGGACGGGTGGACCGGATGATGCCACTGCGTCACAACCTCCGGTCCAACTCTCTCCCCAGCTGCGCCCCACCTCTGCCCCCCCCCCCCCCCTCCAGCCCCCCCCCAGCCCTGCCTCGCTGGGCTGACGCAAACACTAACTTCCACTGACGCCGAGGTGGTCAGGTCCGTGCTGCTGCTGGAGGCGCTCGGTCCGTACTGCGGCGTCGCCCACCTTCGCGGGGGTCTCTGAGGTGGCGAGGAAGAGGAGCGACGCTGTGAGGAAGATGGCCGACTGGCAACCGTACCGGTCACCGCGTCCTAAACACTTTTTTTTTTTTTTACCATAATCTGAGACGCAGAAAACCGGGTTTAATCCCAACCGCACGGTTCCGTCTCTGGTAGAAACACGCTGGACGCAGCCTATTCTGACCGGAACCAGCGCAGGTCCATTCAGAACAGATGAGAACCGGGCAGCGCAAGTCCATTCAGAACGGGACACGTTCTGATGCCAGAAACCATCTTGCTGCTGTACAGTACATAATATAATACGCCTATAATACAGTTGGAAAATACATCTGCTACATACATGTAACCCTGCCTCCCAGTTTAGTACATACATGCAATATTTCACCCCAGATCATTACATGCATGTGCGTCAGGACAATGGAGGTCATGTGTGTGCATGTAGACTGTACTCATAGTTCACACATCGCCACGGCCAAATCAGTCATTCGAGGACCTAGTGACAAACCGATAATTTCTTACAGCAGGTGAAAAAAGGAGACTTTTCAACATCGTCATACCATCAAGTCAACCCTGATGCAACATGGCCGATCAGATCAAATCCCTCTCATGCAGAACCAAGACCTGGAGGATAGAGTACTCGGAGGATTGCAATCTTTTACCTTCCTCCTCGCAAAACTCCGGCTTCAGCCACAAACTTGGAACCTTAAAATGGCAACTGTGCTTGACGACAGAGCGACAGAGAGAGAGAGACACATCATGTTTTCAGATTAAGTCTGTTTTTACACAGAGTAACAGAATGGTGGTTCCTACCCCCATCTCTAGATAGAAGTGATGACTCAGAGAAAGAGAGAGAGAGAGAGAGAGAGAGAGAGAGAGAGAAAAAGAGAGAGATATGTAATGGGTAGTTCTGGCTTGTAAATCAGGAAAGTGGAGCACTTTTTGGGGACAATTCTGGAACCTGCTAAATCCAGAACTACTGTAGCTAAGGCCTGCTGTCCGGTCGTCTCCCCGGATTCAGAGGAGGCTTGTCAGAGTGGACACTATGAGCTGATGCAGCTAAGCATGTCAACCATGGTGAGAGGCGAGCGTAGCTCTATCTGTGGCGTATCTTCCTAATCCAGGGCCACTCCAGTCTCCGAAAAACAAACATGCTGGAGAAGCAAGCGAGCGAACGACCCCCCCCTTCATGTCTGTATAGGTTTCCTAGTTAGCGTGATGACCAGAGGTGGACGCTCCGGCAACACTCACCCAGGACTGGGCTCGGGGAGGTAGGACGGGCTCACCGCCGCGGCTGTCGGTCCGACGTCCTGCCCGTCCAAGAAGAAAGGTGCCAGGCGAAGACCACGTGGCACTGGCGTACCCAACCACAGAGCCCGCAATCCTCACACCACCATCGCCCTCCCCACTGCCTCCCCTCCGCCTGCTCCCAGCCCCCCCCCCCACCACTCCAGCCTGCCTCCAACCCCCCCCCCCCCCCCCCCCGCCCGGCGAAAAAGTCCAGTCCTTCTACCGCCTGCCATTTTAATGTTTGTTTATACTCAAAAGCTTGCAAACGGAGAGGAGCGTGAGGTTCGTCCTCAAGTCCAATCGGAGTCTCTTCAGGGTCCGAAACGAAAAGTGCTGCAACTAACACGAGTTGAAAGGAGAATCTTCTGTGTTTCACTCCTGCTCAGAGAAAGAGAGAGAGGAAGAAAGAGAGCAGCAGCTGGCAGAGAGATCTACGGGCTTTTCTCCCGGAGTTAGTTCTCTCAGGGAGACAGACTTTGTTGTTCGGTGAGCCCCAGCAGTGGAGGGAGAGAGCGAGCAGGAAATAATTAATGAATCCAGGAGAGAACTCACTGTTGCTAGAGAGAGGGAAAGATCATCCTGGCCTCTGATTGGTCAGTCTGCGGCCATGTGCTGCTCAGTCACCAGCGGAGCTCCGGCAAATCAAGGAAATGTTCTAATATTAGAAAATGTATCTAGGCAGTGATCAAGAGTCTGACCTCAACAAATACACATTTCTCACTTTTAGTTTTCACTTTGCATCCTCAGTGAATGACGTTCATATCTGACAAGGACTGAACTGAAAAGAGAATATAAACCGATGCTTTGAAATAATGGAAAAACAGTGGATTGTGCTATGTATCATGGTTGTGCTATGCATCTGAATGATAAAGTATACATTTAACCAAATAGAAAAGAACATTTTGTTGAAGTATCACAATAAAATACAATATGCGAGCAGACAATTCAATCAAACAAGCAAATTAATGAATCAATAAATCAATAAACCAACCAAACAACTAATTGCATAGTTTTCTGAGGATGACATGGGTCCTGAGAAATGCAATTTTCAGAGGTAATAATTCCATCAATGTCACCCAAACAGCTTCAGTAGTATCTCTTCAACAACGCAGCTCTGTCTGTCTCTAGACTAGCCAGTACTGTCTGTATCTAGACTATCAAGGCCAGTACTGTCTGTCTCTAGACTAGCAAGGTCAGTACGGTCTCTAGACTAGCAAGGCCAGTACTCTGTCTCTAGACTAACAAGGCCAATACTGTCTATCTCTAGACTAGCAAGGTCAGTACTGTCTGTCTCTAGACTAGCAAGACCAGTACTGTCTATCTCTAGACTAGCAAGGTCAGTACTGTCTGTCTCTAGACTAGCAAGACCAGTACTGTCTATCTCTAGACTAGCAAGGTCAGTACTGTCTGTCTCTAGACTATCAAGGCTAGTACTCTTGTATCTAGACTAACAAGGCCAATACTGTCTGTCTCTAGACTAACAAGGCCAATACTGTCTGTCTCTAGACTAACAAGGCCAATACTGTCTGTATCTAGACTAACAAGGCCAATACTGTCTTTCTCTAGACTAACAAGGCCAATACTGTCTGTCTCTAGACTAACAAGGCCAATACTGTCTGTCTCTAGACTAACAAGGCCAATACTGTCTGTCTCTAGACTAACAAGGCCAATACTGTCTGTCTCTAGACTAACAAGGCCAATACTGTCTGTCTCTAGACTAACAAGGCCAATACTGTCTGTATCTAGACTAACAAGGCCAATACTGTCTGTCTCTAGACTAACAAGGCCAATACTGTCTGTCTCTAGACTAACAAGGCCAGTACTGTCTGTCTCTAGACTAACAAGGCCAATACTGTCTGTCTCTAGACTAGCAAGGCCAGTACTATCTGTCTCTAGACTAGCAAGGCCAGTACTGTCTGTCTCTAGACTAACACGCTCTCTTTCACAGTCTCAATGCAGAACACGCTCGGTCCAGTGGGACTGGTGCCTGGATGACTTGACTCTGACCAGCCAAAGACTAGACTAGTCCATACGTAGACTTTTTTTGTAGGCTTTGTGCTCTGCTGTAAGTGATTGCAGGACCGGGCAGTGTAGCCCAGCAGACTACATCTTCCCCAGATCAGAATAGTCTACGCCAGACAAAACCAACAACTTGATTGATATGTTGTAATTTCCAAAAACTAATTAACATTTTAGTATTAACCTGTTCCCTGTCCTAGTCTAGCCCTGTTCTCATCTAGCCCTGTTCTAGGTTAGACCCTTTTCTAAGATAGTCCAGTTCTCCATCGATCCCATCCTAGTCTAGCCCTGACATTTACTAATGGAGTATAGGATAGTAAAGTGTCAATGAATAATTAATTACTGTATGATTCACTATTACAGACTCAAAAACTATACGCACTGTGGTGTAAAAGGTAGTAGAGTAGGTACGAATATGGATCGCTCAGTGTGGAACTTGTAGCTGCTTTGTGAAGAACAGAACAGTGCTAATGCCGAACTACTCATCGTAATGATGCATCACAGCAGTGAATTCCAGTGTCGATGTCGACGGTGTGGTGGAGCTACACAGACTGGTGAGGTGCAAGGAGATTGCTGGCCTGAGGTGTGCATGGGGGATCAGCTTACCATAACCCAGATTTAACATTGTAGGCACAATCCCATATTTCGCTGTTAAGAGACTGTGCTGCAGTCATGGATGAATAGGCTGACCGACAAATATAAATGAGGTACATGTAACCATGTATTAAATATGTATAACAATTAAACAATGAGGGCTCATAAGCTTAGTTTCTTCCCATCAGAGCCTCTTCAATGTAGTGCAGATATCACAAAACTACTACAGTCTTCTCACTAAGTCTAAAGGAATCAGAAATACACATGGATTTCCCCTCTGTGAAACTAACCCAGCTTGTAGGCTGTTCCATCATAAAGAGACAGAAGTTAGAAGATGCTCATTATATCTTTATTACTTTTTAGGACGAGTAACGGCGTGCAGGAATTATTCATCAGAGATGAAGCAGTAGCCTGTTGCTGACATGAGTTGATGATTCTGCAAGTCTGGAACAAGTCCAAAATAAATCTGGCGACGTGCGATAACTTTGGAATGGTGTAGAGGCGATGTTCAGAACAAGCAGCAAGTACGCGGTCATGAAACATTTGTGTTCCAATAATAGTGAATGCTGCCAAATAGCCTACTGTATGTAGTAAGTAGTATGGCAGCTATAACGCATCTTTTCTCCCAACTTTGTTGCAAAGGACGTATAGGCCTATGAAAGAGTCCCAGACCCATATAAATGTGCAACAGTAATGTGCGATCTTTCTCAATGGTGAACTGCATCATTATGCATGAACATGTAGGTTACTGTAATGTGTGCTGGGCGCCATATGGCAACTCTGGAAAATGTTGGTAACAGTATCTAGTTATGTTGATATTTTGCATCACGTTAACTTTGGAGAGGCGCACAACAGCTGAAGAAAACGACATGCTTATGTTGATGGCTCAATATTTTACGTTTTCTCAAACTGTAGAAAACAACTTGATATGGTGTTCTGGCCAACTTTATGAACCCATGCAAGAAAACTTCAGAGCTGCGTGCGTAGTTGAGTTTGCAGCTCATCCACCATGTTCCAGCTCGCTGGCTGGCCCTGCTCGAAATGTGCAATAACTTGGAAAAACTCACCCGCAGATATTCTTCCAAAACTTATCACAGTGAAGCACTTTTCACACTTAAAATTTTCACCGCGTGTTTCCCTATCGTGTATCTGATGTTTCCCTTCATGCATCCGAGTTTTTCCTTCTTCGCCGTTCACTTGTGGTCCACTTTCTTTCTCGCTTTCTTTCTTTTGCCGCACATAACTCTCTGCTCCCTACACAGCCATTTTCCAACGCAGCGCGGCGCAGAAAGGAGAGTGCGTGGGGAGCAATATATACAACACGGAAACAAACGAACTTGATCGGAAAAGCACGAGTCAATGCCGTGCATCTACGGCGAGCCAAGCTTCATGTACGAAGCAGTTTACGAGTTATATAACAAAACAAACTAAAAATAGCCTCGTCTTTTCGGTCGACTAATTGAGCATTTTACCAAACTCGCTTAAATCCAACCCACACCTATCGCACGTGTGCAGTATAGGTGTATGAACTATATAGGACCAGATTCCTAGTCATGCAAAGTTTTTTTTTCAGTCATGCAAAGTTATTGAAATAAAAACAACAGGGATGTACGTCTACAGTTGAGGGGTTTAGCATGCTACTAGTCCCAACAGCTCTGAATGTGTAGAGAAAGAAGCTTGTCCACTTCATATTAGTCTTCTGCCATTGATTTATTTCAAACACACTGTTAGACAATAGAAAAGCCGACACTGTCACGCCGGGTTTGGAGACCGTAAACCAGGTTTATACAGTAGTAGCAGTAGGCTACATGTCATATGGGATGAACAGCTCATCTGGGGGCAAAAAAACAAAACAATTAAACAGGGCAAACCTAGCAATTGATGACACATGGATGGTTTACAAACCGAGTGTGAAACTGCATAAACACCCATCACTAGTATATCCTCTACAAGCTGAGAAGTAAAGTAATTAATCCAGTTGACCCAAGAATTAAAACCCAAACTGCTGTTTAAAGTAAACACCAGGGGGCACTCTCGGGTTGGATCAGTGCATAACAGATTTGGTGTTATTGAGGCATACATAAACAGAGCCTATATACTGTAGAACTCTGTGGTCAAGGCTTCCATTAGCATGCTGTCAGAATCAGGCAACTCTATAGCAAGCCAAATGATGTCACGCATGAGACAGACAACTTTACACAAAGGATGATGCAGAATGCTCAGGATCTCATGATGCAATAGATACACACTGGATATCCTCACAACACCCACACACACACTTATGGATAAAGGGATTAGTTCAAACATGACAGGACACAACCCTTCACCCCACTCAAGCCTATCATAGTCCAGTTGCCCATAGTTAGCAGGTTCCCACGGTGATTTGTTGTGCAGTTCTACATCGAAACATTGTCAATCCCCACGAAGCCCCTTAAAACATTTACCCCTTTGAGTACATCACTCCCTTTTAAAACAGTTAATTATTATACATCAAACAATTCCTTTGAAATAAACCAAGAGTGGAAGCATTAGATTGAGAGCAGGAGGGCTGATGGTGGAACACTACGATGACAGATGAGCGTTCAGAACAGGAAATGGCCGAGAGCTCCTTCCTGCTTCGGGCTGTCAGGTAGAACACTCCTCGGTCCCTCAGAATAAGTTAACAGCAAGGATGAAATATTCACATACATCTATTTGACCCTAAATTGTAAACATTCATTCATATCACGTTTTTTCACGCGTTTTAAAAACAGAGAAGAGCCAGGTCCACATACACTCTACACCTCTAACATGGCGGAGAGAAAGAGGGATCCTTAGGGTGCTATAACAGTATGATAAGTCAGTAAATAACTACACGAATCACAAGAGCAAATCCACACCTCAGCTCGATGAGACAGGACTGCCCGCAGGGACAGGTAGGCAGGTAGGTAGAATGTTCCAGGCAGGTACTGCAGAACCTTACCAGTGATGCTAAAAGCGGTATTTACAGGTGCAGACAGAACTCTAATTAGGTGTATATGATGTCACAACAATGGGAGACTCTCCTGGGAGGGTCCCTGTTTTATGACATCACCAGATAACTGGCAGCGCACAACAGCTTGGACCATGCATGATCACAGTACCTCTTAAAATGGTTCCTAAACTCCACGTGCTGGCACTGGGGCTGGTTAAATAACAGTGATGTTGATGCAAGGCCTTTGGCCTGGTCACCCTGGACACTCTCCTTGATTTCTCTGATTGCTTACCCTGGACACCCTGATTGGTCACCCTGGACTCTCTCTTGATTGGTCACCCTGTAAACTCTACCTAACTGGTCACCCTGTCCACTCTCCCTGATTCTCCTGGACACCAGTCTGACACACAGAGGATCCACATCATTGCAACAGCGTGGCTAGCTAGCTACATTGTTATAGCGTGAAAGACGGCACTGAATTATATGTCTGGGCACACGATCATTCAGTACAAACAGTTAATACCGTACAAACAGTTCATATAGCACATACACTTGAAACTGTGTTTGAAAAGCCCATTTTGATCATACGAAACGGCAGCCGGATCACCAAACATTTCCATCATCATAGAAGAAAAGAAAATCTAAATCATTCATCATGTCTTCCCTCGACTCCTCACACAGAAACCATAGAAGAGTCTGTTCCTGAGCCATAATGTTCCTGTCAGCTGATACGGGTGCTCCTTTACACTTGTGCAATTTCACAATAGAGGTCAAAAAAATATGAATATGGCTGCAGTTTCAGGCCCCCGGAAAACAATGCTAATAAGCTTTAAAAAGTCATAAATATTTTTCTTCACTTAAAAAAAAAACAACAACTTTTTTTTCCTGGTTACAGATAGCCTCACAGTGACCCTTGAACCAAGGAGGTGAGACAAGCACACAGGAAGTCAACTAATTTTGGCACTGGACATATCCTGTTACAGTGTGATAGGTAGGATGCATACCGTGACTCCCAAGAACATGGACATGTTTCATACTGTTCTTCTTCTCTGTCTTATGGTTTTGAGCTTGGTATTATTTTTCTATACAGACATGCACAGTCCAGTGTCCAGAGTCCACAGTCAGCCCAGGGCCGGTCCGTTTGGGCCCCTGGCCCCTTGGCTCGGCCCTAGAAGCCGTCTCTCTCTCTGGGCCGGGGTTTCTGAGTGGCGCCCTGGCCTCCTCGGCCCAGCAGCTCCGGGCTGGACTCCGCCTGGGCCGAGTTGATCCAGGAGGCCTTGTAGTGGGGTTGAACCAGGGGCAGCGTGGGGCTCTGGGGCTGCCTCAGGGGCAGCGTGGGGCTCTGCGGCCGCCTGGCGACCGCCGTACCTTCTTTCTCTTCCTGGTCGTCGAAGCTGACCTCCTGCACGGCCTCCTGCTTCTTGAAGGAGTCCCTCCTCTCGGTCAGAGCCAGCTTCCTCATCACCACCATGTCATTGGGGCGCTGCTCTGGCCCGCCCCTCTGCCCTGCCAGGTACAGCGCCTGGCGCCCGTGCTCCCCCACGCACACGAACCCCGTGGCGCCCTCCTCCGACCCTTCCTCCGGCCCCTCCCCCTCCGACAGGGGCACCTCCATGGTGTGGCGGCGGGTGGCGAAGGCCTTCTTGTCGCCGTGGTAGCCCCCCGACAGCTTCTCGGCCGACTGGACCCTCTTGAGGAGGGGTGAGCGTGGGGGCTCGGCGCCGCGGGGCCGGCCGGCGTGGCGCGCCATGGTGGGAGGGGACAGCGTCTTCCCGTGGAAGCCATGGAGGGTCTTGGGGAGGCCCGGGAGGGCGGAGGGGGAGTACTGGGGGGAAGGGGGCTGGGGGGGCGGGATGCACGCCAGCGGGGAGGGCGGGATGCTGCTGGTGGACTTGCAGCGGCCGGCCTTGGTGTAGCGGCCCAGGACGTGGAGGGAGCTGGGCCGGGCCTGGGGGACCGGGGAGTTGGGCGAGCTGGAGCAGGGGGACGAGCTCTGGGGGGAGTTGGAGTCTGGGGGCGGGGACAAGACGGGGACGAGAGGTGGTTAGAATCTAACACGCCTTTAAGGACTTCCGTTCAGATTATTTCTGCTGTCCTATTCGGTACTTAAGACACAAGAGCCCCCCCCCCCCGGCCGAGGCACTCACCTCCGGAGTGGTCGGGAGCAGGGGAGCGGCAGGGCGTGGACGGCCCGGGGGACAGGCTCTGGGTGGGGGAGCCGGACAGGCTGTCGCTGGAGGACACGGACTGGTGGAAGCCCGAGGAGAAGCTCCTGCTGCCGTGCATGGGAGGAGCAGGGCCGGGGGCGGAGGAGGCAGCGTGAGGAGGAGGAGGAGGAGGAGGAGGAGAAGGGGTGTGCTTGGACAGCTTCTTCCAGATGCTCCGTCTCCTGCTGCAGGACGGAGGAGACGTCAAGACAGGGAAGACGTCAGAGGGCAGGTACAATAACAACAACAACAACAACAACAACGTAGAGCACAACTCAGCTCTGGGCGAGTGAGGTGCCCCAGAGAAGGAGCATGCAAAGGCCAAGTAAAAAGTGCTTTTCAACAAGACGACGACCTCCTCCTCCTCCTCCTCTTCGTCCTCCTACCTGTCCTGTCCATCCTTCCTGCGGCTCTTCTTGCTGCGCCGCGCCATCTTGCCCTTGTAGCTGGCCTTGCGGGCGGGGCCCACCTTGATGGAGGTGTTCTCCAAGGCCGTGGTCTGCAGGGTCACCTTGTTGCCGCTCTGCACATCGTCAACAACAACAACATCGAACGGTTAGCGTATCGCTCTCAATGTCAACAACGGTAGTTAGCTTACCCGCTCTGAATGTCAACAACAGTAGTTAGCCTACCCGCTCTGAATGTCAACAACAGTAGTTAGCTTAGCGCTCTGCCCGGCGACAATAACAATTTAGCTTATTTTTACCATTGGTGTCAACCATTGCCGTTACCATTGTTGTCAACAACAACAGTCATCCGTGATCAGAAGGCCACTGATGGGTCATAATGTACAATAATGGCAACAAACAGCATGGCTAACACAGGTTTCCCTGGTTAGGGGAGGGAGCTAGTTCTCTCTTCCCCCTCTCTCTCTCTCTCTCTCTTTCA